>NC_091118.1:174545380-174845380 GCF_040183065.1 Periplaneta americana | reverse complement strand
CGGCCTATGTTTGAACACCTCAGCCTTAAGGTGCCCCCATAGAAAAAAAATCACAGATTGCAAGGTCTGGTGATCGTGCTGGCCAGGGGACGTCGCCACGTGAAGAAATGAAGTGTCCGGGAAACATCTGTCTAAGGACTTGGAGAGAAATCTGAGCTGTGTGAGAGGTGGCTCCGTCCTACTGAAACCATACCTCGTCAATCTGCAGTGCATTGAGTCTTGGTGCCAAAAAATTGTTGATCATAAAGGTGTACCGCTGAGAGTTTACTGTCACAGTAGCACCATCCTCTTAAAAAAAATGACCAAGTATCTCGACTCTTGCAACTGCGCACCATACAGTAACACGATCGTTATGTAGAGGTTTTTGATGAAGTTCACGAGGCTTCTGTTGACTCCAATATCGGAAATTTTGATGATTCACGCATCCTGATAAGTGAAGATGTGCTTCATCACTAAAAAGAACCACAGCATCTTCATGCACATTTTGAAGAATGTTTGCACAGGACCTCACACGATTTTCATAATCACGTTCAAACAATTCTTGAACAACGACCATCTTGTAGGGATGAAACTGCAAGTTGTGGTGCAAAATTCGATGCACACTCCGATAACTGAAGAGCTCCAGTGTGTTTTCGAGCAGATCTCTTTGGAGACTGCTGAAATGAACGCTTCACTGCATTAATGTTAAATTCCCAATGTTAAGAATTCATTTATATTAATAAAGTTTCCTTATTTTGATCCATCTGTTTTTTATTTAAACTTTAAATTAGGGAGGATGTTTTGCCGCACCCATTACGTTTCCTAATATTTTGCATCCATGCAATCACATAATGATCAACATCAAAAGAAAATTTCAGTAGAAATTGCTAAATACCTGGAAAATAAAATAAAACAATTGAGAAATCAGCAATATTGCGTAATTTCTGTTATTACATAATTTCATCATGAGATTAGAAAAAACTGTAGAAAGGAGTAGGAAAAACAAGTGACAGCAGAGGACTTATTAAAAAAAAACTTATTTTCAAGTTCAAATAATCTCAACATATTTAGATTAGTAAAAATGCAATATTTGCAAATAAAACGAATGATGGAAAGATCAGTTTTTAGGTTGCTTACGAATACCTCATGACATCAGAACAAGACATGAGATTTATATCTCACAGCTGATGAAGAGTAAATTTCGCAAGTAAAATTTTCATATCTATCCTTTTAACAAATAAACTGTAACTTAAAAGATATTCAGCGATAAGAAATAAGTAATCAGTAAATCCTCAATTTCTTACAAATGGGCACTGAATTAGAGATAACATCAACATATAACACTTCCTGTACTTTAACTTAATATGCCAGCAAATTTAATTGTCTTTTCGCTATTAACTATCTCCTAAGTCAGGGATTTCATGATATTCCACTACAACTTCTGTACACTCTCAGGGGATTGTCACTGCAAACAGTTACTCTGTTAATCTTCCTGATCTCAGACCATATGTAAAACATAAGCTGTAATGTTGCAATCTGCTTTTACGAATATTGTATCAATGGATACACATTAATAAATTAAATCATTTCAAATTACTTAAACAACAGCAGGAATGCAATCAGCTGATGAATCATCAAGAATCAGGTATTGCACACCTTCCAGGAAATATCTTAAATTTAATACCTTTCAGCGAGAAACTGAGGCTGCACAAATTATTCATTCTCTACTTGAAAATATTTGTGTAAACTTTCACCCATATTCTAATTGCCATGATGGTTCAATGCTGCTAGTGCACTGAGTTCATAAGCCAAGGGGCCCAGTTCAAATCCTGGATGATTAACCCTGAATTGATAACTTTTACTGAGCAAGCCCGTAATCCAGGCAATACAAGGGTTTTCTCTGAGTACTCCTGTTCCCCTGTGACATCCCAACAATTCTCCATCATGATCATCATCATTCATATGAATGTAATGTGGATCCATGGCCTGTGGTTCACTCTGGATTAGTGATAGGTCGTTTGCGAACGAACTGACTCTTTTGAACGACTCTCTCTTTCGAGCTAGCTCGCCCGTTGAGAGCTGGTCGTTCGCGAGGCACTTCCAGCTCCTTCAGCTCACGACTCTCAACCAGCTCACAGCTCGTTTCACGACTCCCGCTCTCGAATAACCAATGGCATTCACTGCATGATCACATGACTGTGATCTGTAGTTACTTTGAGAAAGACAGAGAAGGTGAGACTGCGCCATATGCCAGTAGCGAACGGATGTGGAACTAATATTACGCGGCTGATGTGTGTGTGTAGAAAAATATACATATTACATTATAACGTTTATGTTGCAGGCTTTGTTTTTTCATCTATTTTAACATAATACGATTGTCCCTTTTATCCTTCTGATTCCTAATGTCATAGATTAGACTATTATAGACAGTTTCGATATGTTACGCAACCAGCTCTTGAACGATGTCGTTCGCGAGCTGTCTAGCCTGTCGTGAACGAACGAGCTGGCAGCCAGCTTGTGAACGAAGGAGCTGGCAACCAGCTCGTGAACGACGGAGCTGTCAACCAACTCGTGAACGAACTGACTCTTTCGAATGACTCTCTCTTGGGAGCGCGAGCTGACGAGCTAGCCCGCGCCTAAGAGGTGGTTGGACCCATCACTACTCTGGATAGTCTCTGATAAACAAAGTACTGCAGTCTTATCCTGATCATCTAACACTGAATTGCCAGATAGTTGAAACAAAACAATCAAGTTTGAACAATAGTGAATTCTAACGTCAATATACACAGAACTAACAAATTAAACACTAATGCATAAAATATATAAGCAGGGTTTGATATTGGGGGGGGGGGGAGGTGTCATTGGAAAATATATACTTCTCATTGTACATGTTACATAGCAATTGAAATAATACTATTTAAAAAAATGTTATTCGAATTAATTATCCACGATCATATTCTTACAATTCTCTTTTATTTGCAGTCATGAAATTCCTTTTGCCTGTCTGTCCTCTATCTGCTCTAACTCATACTCCAGAGATCTACAACACACAATAACAACAAAGAGTGCCAACCTCAGCATCTGACATTTCTATTATTTCAACTATTAACTGTAAGTTTATTAATCCACATTGCTTAACTCTATCTTCTAAGCAACCAGCAAGTAAATCAATGATGCTGAAAATACTCATTTTCGTACAACTTTTGAAACAAAATCTCTCTCCCCCTCTCTTTCTACATAGTATCAGATTTATATTTCCTTTAATGAAGAAGAAAATAATTCCAAGGTCAAATATTGATTACCTACCTTTCGATACCCTGATACAGCTATTTTGATGTCTGGTCCAATATCCATCACAACATTCCATGGTGTGGGCCGGACATTCTTCTTTTGAAAGTACATTAATTGTGGTATTGCATCAGCAAAGTTGCACACAGTTCCTCCAGTCTAAAATACATATTCATAAGAAACTTAATTGTTTGGTAAGAAGGTTTAGAGAGAAAATAAAGAGATTAGAATTGTCATTCTTTTACTCTCGTTACAGGTATTTCCTGACAAAATTGTTAAGAGGAACTGTTCTACTTTGGGACACTTATTAATTTGAATTTCTTAAGATTTAAGATAGTTTCTAATGCAAAAATGTATTTTGATGTAATAAGCTCTGATACACCTTTCACAATTTTGAAGTAATTTGAATGAGAATTAAAATATTAAAACAAATTGTATTGAGATACATTATGCTAGCGTACTTTTGAATGTTATCTCAAATACCTTGCAACACAAGCCAATTTGAGTCAAATAAGATAGTAAAATAAACAAATGAATGTGAATTATTTACACAAATTTTACTGGAAAAACAATATGACAGTAAAGAAATATATCTAATAGGATTAAGTATTTTTGTAAGACTGTAATGTAAAAAATTGTACAGTAAAACTTCATTTATATGTTTTTATGGGGGTCTGAAGAAAAAAAAACGCATAAGTGAAAAAAAAAAGTGTAATTGAAATGGCATGTAATAACATCTGAAATAGCATTTGAAGATTATATGGGAAAAACTACGAGTCAACTTTCTAAAATTTTCACAAGAACTTCATAGCTGACCCATCTTTGAGTCTATAATATACTACTCAAATTTATAACACATTATTCTCTCTTGAAGAATGTAAGATTATTTGTAGGAAATCTTTGCAGCTTAGAGTCAAAGCTTCCTGATACATTACAATTCAAATATAATCCATAAAGTTTTACGAAATTGATTTAATGAACAGCACATACCTTGTTCTTCCTCTATGATTTTAATTTAATAATGCTATTATTTTGGGAAGATAATATTAAAATGGATTTGAGGGCGGTAGGATATGATGGTAGAGACTGGATTAATCTTGCTCAGGATAGGGACCAATGGCGGGCTTATGTGAGGGCGGCACTAAGGAATAAACCATGTCCTGAAATTGTGATAACTGTTCACTTTCTTAAATTTTCACGAAACCTAATGATAAATTGATTTAGAGCATGTAAATGACATTTTGTATCTTTTAGAGTCTAAAATACGATCGTATAAGTCTAAAAAACCAATAAACGAAAGACGTATATCCGAAATAAATTAACATGGAAAGTAGTATAGGAATTTTGCTGGGACCTCAGACAAAAAGGAGTAAGTATGAAAAACGTATAAAAAAGTTTTATTGTAAAATGTTTGTAATAAAATTTCAAATGTTAACATTAAAATTAAAAAAATTAACGTAAAAATGTAACCAGACATTCAAACAGGGTAGAGAACAGATTCAAATAACAACATGGTTATATCTACTACACTTTCAGCATATAATAGTATTACAGAAAAGATTAAACAAATCTGTAACTTTATTTAACATAATTTGGAGTATTACCTTGTCGAGTATATGTTTCAAAAGAGCTTCTCCTGCCTTCTGTTGAACATTTTTCAACTTCCCTTCGACGGCTCCATTCTTTTTACCATTTATTTCATCATCATCGTCATCCATTGGTTCATCCTTAACGTCCAAGTTTACATCTGGGCCACTGCAGATGTGAAATAAAGAAATAATATATCACAGGAAGTGTTTTATATGTGCTTACAATTTAATGGATAAATTGAAAGCCATGTTAATATGGAAACCAAACATCTCAAAAATAAATCTAGTAATGGTGGTCTCTACTTGGGGGCAAAGAAAGAATAAGAAAAATAAATTAATATTCATTCATTACTGCAAACTAAATCATTTATTTATTTATTCAGTGTGTAATTTTAAAATTTTGTGTTTTTTTTTAACTAAAAAAGATTCAGCATTTAGCAGTTTTCACTGCGCCTGTAAGTATGGATATCTCACAAGGAGCATGTGTGCAGAGAGGAAAATGTTTATAAACATATAACCAATGTCTAGCTATGTCATCTTAGAGACTAAGAGGTCGTTGACAAGGGATGAAGGAGAAAATCAACTATGGACATAGGGTGGGAATTTATGTGGTCGTCCTATGGTGACAGTAACTGAGATTAATGCAACACTGCCTAGATAAATGAACATGCTAGCTTGCTGTGATGATAGTGAAAAGAATACTTACATTGCAATAAGAGTGATTTCTTCACTTTTCAAGGCTTTAATAATAGTTTCAACTTGATCTTCTGATACAACAGAATTCAAGTCTGACAGCAGTACCAATTTCCTTTCCGAGAACTTCTTTCCCCTGTAAATGTATAGTTGTAAAATTATGTTTAACCTCTTTACAATATACAGTGTAAATGTACAATATAGTAAGAGAAAAACTATATCAGAGTAACCACCGTGTAATATGTAACCTATCAAATACAGTAATTAACATAGATCACCTACAGGAATGTGAAAAACTGAAAAATTATAGTAGTCTACTAACAACTTAGTGGAACTTTAATGGAATGCTAGAAGACAAATTAGGCAAATCTTTAGTGTTTGCCATTAGAAACAACAACCACGATAACGACGACATCTCCGCCACCGCCACCACATTTTGTTCTGTTATACTTTATTAGTCATTGTTAAACGAAATCTGTGAAAAGTGACGCAGAAAATAAATGAAAACATATCAATAATACTTCTAAGATTACAGTCCGGCACTGTACATTGAATAATGTGGTTTGGAGAAGAGTACCCACCCCCTTTCAGCCCGTCCATTTGAATGCTGAGCTTGTTGCGTTTTGCTGATGTATTTGGAAAGTAAATTTTGCCGAAGTATGATTATAGCTACTGTAGAAAAATATAAGCCCTTATACCATACCAGCACAAATATTTTGTACAAAGTTGTTCATCATAAGACATTTCAGACATGAAAGTAGAAAAGTTATCGAAATGTTTTTTTCCTCAGTGATTCTGGTAGTATACAAAATAAATACATTAGCAAACATGACAATACATCACTTACTAAAATTGTGCATCATAATCTTTCTAGTTAGAATTAGAATATTCCTACCTTAACAATAAATACAATTTATTTCTATTAAACTTACTGAGTCTCTGATCTCAAATAATCCATGGCTACAATAACACCATTAAGCCAATCAGCATTGACATTGGTTCCTTCTAACTTCTCTACAAAGGCCACCATGTCCCAGTCAGGTATGACTAGATTTTCATGAACGGTTTTTATGTTCTTGTAGTCTAGGCTATTGTCCGTTTCTTTTGAGCCCAACAGAAACAATGCAATTTCGTCCTTGGCATTGACAAATATCTGAAATAATATATATAATATTTTATATCAATGGTTTTCATATGATAAATACATAATCTACGACACAATAAATAACAATGTAATTCTTATTCTTCAAAACAAAAAATACATTTAAACAGTCCATATAAGTCTAATGGACTAATAAAATATATGTGTGTGTATCTAATGCTCTGGATTTAACAATGAAGTCATCATCCTTCTTGCTTCTCAATATTTTGATGGAAGGTCCACAAATGTCCTAAGAGTTTCACAATTAGCCAGGTGCTCCATCTCCATGTTCTCTTTTCTGGTGCACAGTAAGCATTTAGGTGAATTCAGTACTCCAATACGATGGAGGTGTTTACTGAGGCAATCATGACCAGTAATCAATCTAAACACGGCCACGGCAGATTTTCGAGGTAGACTAGATCAGGAATTAGTTTTGGATCTTTGAATGATTCTTTCCATTTTGAATTTTGATGTTTTGCCTGTTCGCTGTAACTTATTCTTTTTATGACTCGCTTTATTGATTCATATGGGAACTTGAAATTTGTTTTTAAGTTGATATAAGTTCCTTTCTTTGCTAACATATCTGCTTTCTCATTACCGTTCAGTCCGCAGTGGGCCGGGATCCATTGGAAGACCACTTTTTTATTTAGCATTTGAATTTGTTTTACCATGCAATGAATTTCTTTTACTTTTTCCATTTTAGGAGATGTAGTTGAGCTGATGGACTGGATTGCAGCTTTGGAGTCAGACAGGATGACTATGTTTTTGCACTGGTTTAGCCAAACAAATACATTTTGAAGTGATGTATAAATGGCTTCAACTTCACCATCAAAATTTGTTGTGTACTTGCCAACATTTTTATAAAGAGAAAAGTATTGGCAAGTAGCTCCTGCTCCAGCTCCTTCATTTTGATCCATGAGAGATCCATCAGTGTAAATGTACAACCAGTCCTTTTGTGGATATTTTCTATTAATTGTTTGTAGGGCAATGGCTTTTGCTATTTCTGGATTTATATCTTTTTTGTTGAAGACTTCATCAAGATCAAGGCAGCAATCTACTTTGAAGTTATTAAGTGGATTATATCGAGACATCAAGTTTTCCTTTTCACTTGGTATTTCTAGAATTTGCTTAAGCTTTTCTACCTCTTGTATGTATCCATTTGGAGTCCTCAATGTAAATTTAGAATCTTTGTATTTACTCCATTTATCCCAATTTGGAAGCCTTCTTAATTTTTCATAGGTTAAAAGGGCTTTTGTTTCAAGATCTGTTACAACTGGTTTATTAGATGTGATTATTTGCATGGCTTCAATTGGAGTAGTTTTGATTGCACCAGTGATGAGATGCAAAGCTTGGTTTTGAGTGCGTTCTAATATCTGTTTATTTGTGGTTGATGAGGTTATTAGTGCTTCACCATAGTACGTTAAGATAGGCTTCATGTATGTGTTGCAGGTTGTGTTGAGTGTACTCCTTGAGCTACCCCATTTCGTTCCTGCCAGTCTTTTTAGTAATTTAAAACGATTTGTTGTCTTTGTGCTGATCTGTTCAATGTGATTTCTCCATGTGAGCTTATTGTCGAAATGTATACCCAGATATTTTGCATTTTCAGTTCTTTGTAACTTATCATCTCTATAGTTTAGATTTATTTTCACTGGTTTCTTTCTTAATGAGAAGAGTTGAAAGTTTGTTTTTTCTGTGTTCACTGACATCATATTATTTGAACACCAGGTTTCAAGTGCCACTAACGATGACTGGATGGAATTTTGAAGTTTCTCTACTGCGTTGGTTTTATGTGACGTCCAAATAACCAAATCATCATCAACGAGTGCTGTTTTAGTGTCATGTTTTTCCAGCTCTTGTGGTAGGTCGTTAATATATATGTTGAATAGTGTTGTGCTTAATACTGCACCTTGAGGTAAGCCCAAGTGACTAATAAAATATAACATTTCCATTTTTGTTGAAATATCGTCTTTTAAATGCTTTGTACTTATCTTCAAATAAAATATTAATTGAGTAAAGTTTATTCTTTTTTATTTGCATTTCTTTAGGTACTTGTTTCATCCATTATCAGACCATGTTACATCAAACATGAATTATTTCTATGTGCAAAAATAAAAAAAACTGAAAAGCTCGTATTTCTATTTTAGTTTAGAAAACTGTTATGACATTCATAATTATTTGATCGTAACATGTTTGGGAAAATATTGTAATTCGTATTGGTGAATCAACTGATGTAAAGAGATTGTTGTTTAGTCAACTGTTCGAAGATAGGCTTGAACCTCATAAGTGACACCAATAAGACATCACTCACGAGATAATGGAATTGGGTGGCCAGGTCCTTTCCCTCTCCATTGCATACATCGCTGACTATAGTCCTGATGCTGTTATTTCCAGCGTGACTCCGCCTCTTTGCTTATGTCTTAGAAAGTGAAGGCTCTATGAAGTCTAGGTACGTATTATCGTTCGCCATTTTTGTTCTTAAGTTGCCGAGCTACCATACGAGGAATCTATTTGCCACACCCTTAAACATTATCATGTCATAGCTCCTATGATAATAAATCAAACGCAATGTAATTCAGCAAATAATTGAGTGGCAAATTACGTCTTCGTGTGCTTTCTGCGAACGCCAACGAAAGAGCTAAAATGGCGGGCGGTTATATTAAGTATTTATCGAGCCTTAAGAAATGAATCAGCGAATCACAAGACGCACACTTTTAAATGTAGCCGAATTGCAGTGCGATTAGCTGCCGGAAATTAGAGCGACGGGACTATAGTAACATATTATACTAATCAGACTTCAGATATAAACAAACAATTGTTCTTCCTCTAACAATTCATTAAGTGAGATATACTGGCTGATAATAGATGTACATATCAGCCAGAACCTCAATCAGAGGTAATATAGAGATTATAAGAATTTAATTCTAATTCTAATTCTATTTGGACAAAAATTTCACGCTGAAATCTCTACCTATTCTTATGGGTGCGAGTATGTCTTTGTATTCTAATCTACGGTATTAATAATAAGAACTGTAACTTAAAAAATTAGGCAAACATCTGATGATTTGTTGACACAAATAGTTTAAAACTTGTAATAAGATGTACACCTCTACACCCTCAAAGTGCTTTTCTTCATAAAGATAAGTGCACAAAACTTTTCTTTGCAGGACAGCTTATGTCATCTGTTACTATCTTATGATAAATGACAAGTTTAGTTTTGTACGAAGTAGAATAAAAGCACAAAATAATTTACATACAGGATCCGACAAAAAGATCTGACTTTTTTAAGTTGGCAGTAACTGTGGACAAGACAGTCATGCAGCAGTGGGAGGAGAGGGAATGAACACCAATATTGATGCCATTTCAATTGCAATGGACCCATGGAACGCATCATATTGGGCGTTTGCCATGGAGATGTTTCTCAAAACAAACGATTCAGCAGTTCTTATGCAGCATAGGTTCCGACAACATTTCAATGTGGGTTCCCTGCTGTAACACAATTTTATTGTGGATAAACAATTTCAGAACGACTTCTTCAGCATCAAGGACCCTCGTATGCTAGAGCACACAATTAATATATTAATACTGTTCCTGAAGTTATTGAAATGAGACAATCAAAGTAGCCATCCAGTAAAGTTGTATTCATTGCAATTTTCAACATGACATCACCACAGTGTTACATGCACATTTAAGTTAGGCCATATATGATTGCATATAACCATTAACAAAGTAGTTTTATAATATTCCGTAATACAGTCTTTTTCAATTATCGTATTGTTCAGATTTAAAATGTATTACCTTTCTTTTCAGTATCATGGACACACAATTTTTGGCATTTTCAAGAAAACCCGGTTTGTTATCTTCTGTATGCTGTGAGACTGAATGACCAATATCAATTACGATGCCAATAGCTTCCTGAAACATGAAAACAAACACAAGTAAATCTTTAATAATTATTACTGTCAAGTTCAAGATAATGCCTGTGATATGACGACATAGTAATAATTAATAATTTACAAATGTAATCTTCATCTTACGATGTTTGGTGACGTATACACGTCCGTTGATGTGACATATTAATTAATTTAAATACTATTATAGT
This sequence comes from Periplaneta americana, assembly GCF_040183065.1. Lineage (NCBI taxonomy): Eukaryota > Metazoa > Arthropoda > Insecta > Blattodea > Blattidae > Periplaneta > Periplaneta americana. The sequence goes on along the minus strand of NC_091118.1, from coordinate 174,834,591 downwards.
CACAATCATGCCATGGTATGAAAGAAAAATTACACAACCTCGAGCGGGAATCGAACCTGCGACTTCCTGTTCTCCGGTCAGGCGCTCTACCACTGAGTTATCGAGTTCGTCTCACGCCAAAGGCCTTTCATACTGGCGACTCTGTTATAGAGTACTGTCCATAGCGTCTGATCTGGTCAGCGCTCGAGGTTGTGTAATTTTTCTTTCATACCATGGCATGATTGTGACTGTAATAGTATTTAAATTCATTAATATGTCACATCAACGGACGTGTATACGTCACCAAACATTGTAAGATGAAGATTACATTTGTAAAGTTTCTTTCAACCCATAAGCAGTACTGACTAGATCAGACGCTATGGACAGTACTCTATTAACAGAGTCGCCAGTATGAAAGGATAATTCCAAGCCTTTGGCGTGAGACGAACTCGATAGCTCAGTGGTAGAGCGCCTGACCGGAGAACAGGAAGTCGCAGGTTCGATTCCCGCTCGAGGTTATGTAATTTTTCTTTCATACCATGGCATGATTGTGACTATAATAGTATTTAAATTCATTAATAATTTACCTACTACCTAGAAGAAAAGAAACAAAAAGTAACTATGTACTATGAGAAAATGTATTTAGTACCTCTTTTCGAATCTGTAACAGACTATGATGAAAATTTTGTCCAACTGACCTATAAGCCTAATGCCTGAAGTCTCCTTCTTTACACTTTGCTCATAAAATCAGACTTTTTAAGGTAATGAACTTCATGTGACTTTCATTAAGCAAATACATCTAGGCGTCTTCACGAAGTGGTAAATAATTATGGCTATTTTAGTATTTTATTTTTGATCTGGGAAAAATAACTCTTCTTTGAGGAAAATACTTGCAATAGCCATACTTAATTACTGTTTTGGCAAAGTTTACTTACAACTACATTCTGGTGAAAATTTTCAATTATAAAAATATATATAAAACATTGAGGTTATGTGGTATACTGATTACCACTCATTACTGGACCCAGGTTAGGCCCTTGTATTTAGGCTTGCTTCGGACCACTGTATGTATTATACAGAATGATCACATGAAGTGTGGACAAGAGCGATGGGGTTTCCACTGTGTGCTGCTGACGCACTCACAGCAGGGAACAGTGGGTTGGCAGAAGCGATGATGCAAGCAGGCACGTGTTCGTCCTGGCTCATGTCAAAGTTGATGAATCAGTTTCCAAGTGACAAGACGCATACTACGGTGTATTATACAATGTTTTCTTGTGCATTTAAAGTGAATATGTGAATAAGTGTAAACTGTACAATGGCTAATCAAATGTTGAATACTGAACAACGTGTATATATTTATTATTCATGTGTTAACCCAGTCTGCCAGCCAAATATGAAGGCAGTTTGAAACACGATTTCTGGATGTAAAAATTCCATCATGTACAGTACAATGGGCTGCAAAAGAAATGCGGAGTCAAAGTCGTTATCAATTTGAAATATTATCATGTTAAGAGGACTTCATTTAGTACAAGAATAATTATACAAACACATCTGAACTGGTCTGAATTTTCTAAAGAGTTTTTTTTTCAAGCAAAGGAGAAATGTGCAGTTAAATGTTTCAATTTTCAGTTCTGTATCTGTATTTATAATAAAATTTTATATTTATATTTATAATAAAATTGATACATATTTTTTGTTAATACAATATGAAACATAACTGGCTGTATATATCGATTGTAACAATGACACCATTCATGAATAATAAGAAAGGCTGTCTCATATAAACTGCAATTTCACTATTTTTGTGTACTATTTTTATTAATGTTGTCAAATACTTGGGGTGTCCTATAAGCAGTAACATGAAGTCAAAAGGAGGATAGCAATGGCAAAGGAAGCTTTTAATAGAAAAAGGAGCATCTTCTGCGGATCTCTCGAAAAAGAACTAAGGAAGATACTAGTGAAGTGCTTTGTATGGAGTGTGACAATATATGGGGCAGAAACATGGACGTTACGACGAAGTGAAGAGAAGCGAATAGAAGCATTTGAAATGTGGATATGGAGAAGAATGGAACGTGTGAAATGGACAGACAAATAAGAAATGAAGCTGTGTTGGAAAGAATGGATGAAGAAAGAATGATGCTGAAACTGATCAGGAAGAGGAAAAGGAATTAGTTGGGTTACTGGTTGAGAAGAAACTGCGTACTGAAGGATGCACTGGAAGGAATGGTGAACGGGAGAAGAGTTCAGAGTAGAAGATATCAGATGACAGACGATATTAAGACATATGGATCATATAATGAGAAAACAAAGAGAAAGGCAGAAAATAGGAAAGACTGGAGAAAACTGGGTTTGCAGTGAAAGACCTTAGGCAGAACACTGAATGAATGATGAATGATAATCAAGTAGGTCCATCCCACAACAGTTTGCTGTTGGCTCAATAGTAACTCTCTGTCGAGCACATTATTAAAAAAATCAAGAGTTATTTGATTCTTGTCGATTTCTTCATGAGTGATATTTTGAACGAAGTCTTTGTTGACAGTTATTTTGTGCAGCCCCAGAATCAAAATTTGGGCCACATAATTGACTAAGTTCCAGATACAGAGTGATCGCCTATGGGTGGGACCAGGAAAGCAGTCTGCCTGCAGCGTCATTTGCAGGAATCGTCTATCCGTAAGTTTCCGCTTTCTATACTAATAGCATACGAGAATTTTTCTACATAGTACCTTGTTATAGGCGATGTTGGAAGTGATGTCCATCTGAATCTATACATTTCTGGCATCTTTTAATTAAATTATCATTCACATGAATAAGTTCGTCTTCGGTAATTTTCCTAATTTCTCTTGTTATATTCGCCTTCAATTCATCTATGCTGTGAAGATTATTCCTATAGACATTATTTTTTAGAGTTCCCCACAAATAAAAATCGCACACTGTAAGGTCGGGCATAAGTCCTGAGAAATAATCATTTCTCCAAAAACATCACTTATATCGTTCATGGATTCAAGGGCTGTTGCTGAATCTTGTTGGAAATACCCATTGAGTGTCTCATCATCTGATAACATTTGGAAAAATGGCGCGAGTATTAGAGTGTGATATCTTTGTGCATTTACTGTATCCTGAAAGAAAATGGGCCCAATAATTCGCTTCGCTGTAACAGCTCAGCAAACGCCAATCTTTTCGTCATGCAAAGGAACCTCCTGAATTAAATGGGGATTCTCTGTACTCCAATAACTATTGTTCTGTGAGGTAACATGACCTCGTAAATGAAATCACGCATCAGAAAAAATTATTAAATGAAGATCCACAATACCGTCCACAATACTTTGTAAAATCCAATTACAAAACTGAACTCGTTTTTCATAGTCTCTAGGCGGTAATTCATGCGTGATACTCACTCTGTAAGGTTTTAATTTTAAAAGTTTAGCAGCAGTAAACACTGATGTTTTTGAAACACTAACTTCCTGTGAAACAAGTCTTAGAGATTTATTAGGAGAGCGTGTAAATGATGCACTGATTTCATCAATTTTTTCTTCCGTCAATACTCTTCGTTTTCGCTTAGGAATTGTAGCATTTAGCGACCCTGTTGTCCTTAATTTGTTAACAAGACGTCTAACAGTTTCTCTACCCGGATATTTCATTTCAAATTGCCTACGCACCTCTCTACATGACTCTGTTTTCAGATATGCATCATACATAAAAACTCTCTGTTCAAGCGTGAATTTTGCGTTTTGCATTGTTCACAAATTTTACACACACGCTGAATATTTAAGCAACTGTGTCAAGGAACTGCACTGTACGTAAAAACACTGCAACAGCTGGCTCACAACTGATAACTTGTCGACCTTGATCGTCGAGCGTGTCTCAGCAACTGCGCGCACAAAGCGGCGTATCAGCACATGCCGCTTTCCTGGCCCCACCCGTAGGCGAACGGTCTGTACCCAGTGTTGCCAACTGGACGGATTGAAGGGAAAAGAATGGCTTTGACAGGTGACAGATTTTCTGGCGGGAATTACGATTTACATAGTCTTTTTACTTTTTAGCTGCTGTCATTTTTAATTGTTTAATTTTTTTTGGGGGGGGGGGGCGTAGACCAACAAAGCACATCAACTGCAGAACTAGAGGCAGATGATGTAGATGAATTATTATTATTTTAATTAAGGTTTACTTTTATTTGTATATAGATATATTGAGTGAGTCTTATTTTCTTTATTTTTTAGTTTTGACGGATTCTGACCGATTTCCATGTGTTAGACTGACGGGAATACAATTTGTGTGTTGGCAACACTGTCTGTACCAGGGCCATCTTCAGTTACAAGCCGGAGCATGGGTAGGTTTGGCAACGCTGAATGGAGGCGTAACTTTATTGATATAGCGAGACCCAACAATTTGGCTAGAATTCTGATACACCACAAACCACAAGTAAGACTATAAAAATGTAGTTTATACAATATAATATTTAGAAGAATTGTTCAATCATTTTGTCATTAACAATAACCGTAAAAATTTTCAAAGATTGCAGCCATATTTTCATTTACTGTCTTGTTTTTATCGCCAACACGCACTTGGTTTATAATACATAAACAATTAACGTTTGGTACGACCGCGAACATAATTCCATCGACACACACATATCGTAACATTAATTTACATTGAAAATCGGCATTAGCACAAACACGTGTCCTGGATAGTAGGCCTCTGACAGTTAATTACAGTGTTGCCGACGTATGGCTCCGGCTTTAACTGAACTGCTGGTCTGTACAACGCATTGCGCATATACAGTAATCAAGAGCGCATAAATGTATGCTACTTGTAGACAGTCTTGTGAAGCTTGTTGCCTACATAGAGGAGAACTACTATTAAGACTCGGCCCATGTTTTAATTCCGTATCTGTACTTCTTGTAGAGTGGAGTGTTGATTAAGAACTGCAACCAAGATTTCACTGTAGGCCAACACTTCTTCACAGGACTTGAGAACAGCTGATTTATGTATATAAGATATTTCTTACTGTGTACCGTATGTTGAAAGCATAGCTGTCGACCAGCGATAGCTGTAGTTGACACAAACTGGTACATTAATAACTTGACCAACAATACCAAAACTGCCTATATTGTCTCAATCTTCCTCTCTGCATAAACGATATTCGAGGCGACACAAGCCATGCAGATATTATATCCAATGGGGAACGATGACCAAGATATTTTGGATAGACCTACACAAAACTGTAGTTTCTGAAAAGTGTTGGAATCTTTAGGAATTTCAGCATGTAATATACAATTTAAAACTGCTAACATTTTCGTTTGTAAATTCACTTTTTCAATAATGTAGTAGGCCTACTAATATTAACTTTGAGCTGCTTTTAAATCTTGTCTATACCACAATCCACATTGCAAGTAACTTCAAACTTATTTTCAGCTAAACGTTTATTAAAATAATTGCAACTTGACTCTTCTTTCCAACGTGTTATGGCGATCCAGTTTTCTCAACTACAGGGTAGTCCAAAAGTCCCACACCATAGGCTGCGAGTATCAAAACACAACTGCAGGCATTCATCCATGTCTAGCAGGATGCGAGTCACCAAGTCTGATGCACAGCACTCAGAAGCAATAAATTCACGCAGAAGCTGTTTGTCCCTGATTTCCACAGTGTAGGTACAGTTTTGCTTTGAGGTAGCCCAACACTACAATATATATTCGATTCAAATCAAATCTGGGGATCAGGGAGTCCATTCTACGTATCCCCTATGACAAATCCAAACATTTCACGGTTATCGTAAACCACTTATGGTGTGGGACTTTTGGGCCACTCTATATTATATTGTGAAGAATGGCACCTCCTGGATCGTTCTGGATTGCGTCGGGGAGTGTGCGCGCTCATCTAGCTAAAGAGAAACGCGGAGAAAAAGGAATGCGAGCTTCGGTAGGAGCTGTAGCGGAATATGAAGTGAGGGGGAGAAGGTTACAGTGACTTGGGAGGGTGAAGCAAGGAAACACCTAGAAGCGGACTGTCCCGAAACTTCTAGAACCCGAGCGACATGGAATTCTCTGGAATGTGTGATATATAAATAACGCCATGAACTGTGAGTCATGCAGTCTTCCGGAGAGAGCAAGCGAGCGAGCAGCAGCAGAGTGCGACGCAGTTCGGGAGACCTGGGTTCGACGTGCAGTGAACCGCAGCTCGGGAGACCTGGGTTCGACGTGCAGTGAACCGCAGTTTGGAGTGCTGTAAATTTGAGTGAGTCTTCGATTGCGAGCGAGCAAGGAGCAGCAGTAGCCAGAAGACTTGGGATCGACGTGCAGTAAACCGCAGCTGGGAGACCTAGGTTCGACGTGCAGTGAACCACAGCTGGAAGACCTGGGTTCGATGTGCAGTGAACCGCAGTTGGGAGACCTGGGTTCGACATGCAGTGAACCGCAGTTCGGGAGACTTGGGTTCGACGTGCAGTGAACCGCAGTTGGGAGACCTGGGTTCGACGTGCAGTGAACCGCAGTTCGGAGACCTGGGTTCGACGCGCAGTGAATTTAAACGGTGGGCTAGAAGACCTAGCCAAGACAAGCGAACTGTGAACTGACAGATTCATTCTGTACATAGTGCATTGTGGACATTAATTGTAGTTAGAATTACATTGTTGTTCTACTTAGTTATACACGTCGTAAATAGTCATTGTTGCTGTGTGTGGAGTGTATTAATCATTGTTGTCGGGTGTTGTTGTAAATAAAAAAGAGAAATAGTCACAATATCATACATTGCACAATTAACTACCAAAAATACATTATAGGCCATTGCAAACCAAATTACAACTCCTCTAATATTCTGTAAATTTTTAAAAATATACGGTAGACATATTACATGATGCAATGCAGCCAACAGTGTTCTAGAAAATCCAATATTGTCACTAGCCTCTACACACAAAATGAGTCTATTTCGCGTTCTTTCTTCTGCAACAAAACTCCGGGTATGTGCGGTCGTCTTATTACATGGTAGTAATAGTATTCTACCCATTACAACTCAGTGAATAAAAGGCTACGTAGTGTTTCCGTAAAATATAATTATTTACCCTGGACCAAAATTACAATACAAATGGAATAAAAATTGGTATTTTTCCGTGGAAAAAATTTGTGATGAAATGGTTCAAGTCCACATTACCATAGTTGACTGCAGCTGTTCCTAAAGATTAAAATCACAACTTATTTCCTTAGCTTTACAGAATGAAATGTACGCTATAACAGGATAGAAAAAAAAAAACAGTTTACACGTCGAGCACATAATATTACAATGGAACATGAACCGAAATATTATAAATAACTTTTCTCATACTTATTTGGTGAAAGACCTGGCCAACCTATCCCATTATCTTCTGACTTAGTAACCTCACGAGTGATGTCTTATTGGTGTCACTTATGAGGTGCAACCCCAAACTTGTCTTCGGATAGTTGACTAAACAAACTTACTTGTTCTCAAAATGTACTTTTACACATCTGCAGCACAGATGTATCGGGTGTTCATGAAATAGTTGGCAACACAGGCTATGGACTTCTTTTCAACCGGTTGGCTGCACTGCATCACTAAACATTTCTCTACATGCCTCACCTTGTGCATGTGCACTGTCATTTCATCGGACTTCGAAAGATTCCACTGTAGCGCATTCGAAATGTTTCCCTGAGGTTCTCTTGTTAACAAGGTCGTTGTTGTACTCGTAACACAATGCTTACATTATTATTGGTTGTAAGAGACACAGAAGACGACCCAGCGTTGCATTCCATATTCTGCAGAGCTCGACGTTCCTTCTGACGCTGACGGCTCTCAGCCTTTCGTTGGTTCACAGATTTACGTTGCTTTTTAGGTTTATTTTCACTACATAATAGTCTCTTTCTTTTCATGTAAGCACGCATGTAGTCACGCCAACGTTCTTTCTTAGACTTGACAGCCTCCATTTTAAAACACAATTGATCATGTTCTGCAATCAGTGTTGTCAACTCCAATTTGCAAAACCCCACTATAGGCTTAAAAAAAACACGTCAAATATAGCATAAAACCTTAGGTCTGGGATAAACTCACTAGATTTTCGTTTCTATAGCTATTAATTTTTTTTACCTTATTGTTAAGTAATGCACAGTTAAGATATCATCGTAGAATAATTATTAAAGACCACAGAGAAGCTTAGGCGGTAGCGCGTGTCTGTGGATTCGAGGTTGCACTAGACTAGGGCATGGGTTCTAACCCCGCTTGGGCTGATTACCTGGTTGGGTTTTTCTGAGATTTTTCTCCAACAGTAAGGCGAATGTCAGGTAATCTATGGCGAAACCTCGGTCTCATCTTGCTATTACCATTTCTATCGACTTTAAATAGCCCAGTAGTTGTATAGCGTTGATAAATAACAACGTAAAAAAATAGTTATTATCCATCCCAAAACCGCTAAACTAGTGCATTAGTTTAGCGGTTTTGGGATGGATAATAATAACTATTTTTTTACTTTGTTATTTATCAACGCTACACAACTACTGGGCTATTTAACGTTGACAGAAATGGTAATAGCAAGAGAAAAAAAATAAAAGAATACGCGTAGAAAAAAAATCTCAGTGGTACAGTAGCAACCACTGGCAACTCTCTGTGGGCGTCCTTGGACTGATAGCGCGAACTCTGCAATACTTTGAAGGAGTTTGTATATACTCAATAAGTTCACCCCAAAAATCACTAGGACTGCTGAAATTTTGCGATTTCTCGAATGTCAAGCACATAAAACGTTTCACATTAAAAGTCACGGCACTCGAATACGATTGCTTGAAAGCGCTTTAATAGAGAGGTACATTAGTGCTAAAGTTATATTCAGTCCTCCTCCTCCTGATTTATTCTATCTTTAAAGTATCCAGTTTGTAAAAGTGCGCCCTTACAAGCATATAGTACATTAGTGCATTACGTCATATGAACTTGTTACAACAAGACTGCTGCACAAACAAGCGTTTCCATGTCTTGAACAAAAATTAACTGCGTATTTTCACAATGTAGCTACAATATGACAATATAAAGAAAAATACAAACCTTGGGAGTCCTTGCCATTTTCGCACAATGCCACAATTTCTTCGAGAAGTATTCAAAGTAGTGTAATTCTGAAGTAGATGCAACCTTACAGAGTTACAAACTGCCACTGCCTCTGCCACTATTATGTAGAATTCTTTCGTTTTTTCACATCTGGTTTATGACAGGTGTTAGTTATTGTACTGTATAACAAAACGGTACAATCCAATTTATCAGCACACACACATGGCAGAAATGTACTCAAATCATCACTACATCAAAGGAACAATGTACCACCGACACCTTCCCACGCTCTTAGACACGACAGAACGTCACTTGTATCAATTGGTTGGTAGTACTGAGAAACGCTTCAGAAAACTATCACCAGGGTGCGTCGTTAGAGTATTGACAATTTCGTCGTTGTGTGAGGAACACATTATTTCTTATAAATTTAAATTACTGCAAGAAACTAATTTTTCTTCAAAATGGCAATGATGCAACGTAGAACAAATGTAAGTTTTAAGTGAAATATTCTTGATACAAATACTTTCATACAATTTTTAATCGATTAAATTAGTTATGAGTGTTATAACCAGGGAACGGATTTATATGGACTAAAAATATATGAAATATGTAAATATATATGTAGTTATTTTTACCAAAATATGGAATTAAATATGGATTTTTACCAAAATATGGAATTAAATATGGACTTAAAATTATAAAAAAAATGACTATGTACGTTAAATATTGGTACATTTTAATCAAACTAAACAAAAAATATAATGGACGTACCTTATCTTCCAATGTAGTTTCAACAAAACACAATTTTTATTGTCTGTTACCATAACAATAGGTTACAAACATTTCTTTCAAGTGCTGAAAAGTGAATCTTCTTCTATTGTCTCTGAGGATAGATTTATACTGACTAAAAGAGCGTTCGACGTCACAAGAAGTAACTGGTACATAATTCAATTTCACAATGTCTGCTGGGGATAAGTCCAAGTTAATCTTCACTGTTGATTCACCACTCATCACAGCAACAACCTTTTGTAGTTCTTCATATCCAGGGTTTTTTGAAAGTACAGTGTCCACCTTAGCTCTTACTGCATCTGCAACTTTACCTCTACCACGATTCAGTTGTTCCACAGTACTATTTATAATTTCAAAACTTTCAGATAGTGAAAGGTGCCTATTTTGGAGACTTTTGAGCGTTTTTATGATGCATGAAAATGTATGCTGAATGTGAGCTAAGTCATTCTTCACACTTATGTCACAGGTAACTGTTTTCGCAGTATCAATTGAGACTGCATCTTCAGAGTCCAATGCAAGGAGAACATTGTTAATAGAGTCTATATGTTCGGCATAATATTCAACTGCTTCTAGCCATGTACCCCATCTAGTTAAAATTGGCTTTGGTGGCAATGGAATTTCAGGGTACATTTCTTTCAACACGTTAACTCTACTGGGAGCTTTGAGAAATACTTTTTTCACTGATGAAATCAACAAATCTACTTTAGGGAAATTGTCTCTGACCACTTCTGCCACACGATGAAATGCATGCGCCACACAAGTAAAATGAGTCAATTTAGGATATACAACAGATAATGCTTGTCCAGCTTTGACCATATAAGGGGCAGCATCGCTAATAAAGAATAACACATTATCGTACATAATACCCTTTGGCCACAGGATACCCATAGCTTCGTTGAACAGTTTAACTATAGTTTTGTTATTGCACTTTTCTAGAACATCACAATGTAAAAGAATTCGTTCAGAATATTGTTCACTTAACAAACCGATAACTACATTACCAACAAGTCTACCTTCTTTGTCGGGAGTCTCATCAATGGAAACCCAAATTGAACTATCTTTAATTTCATCTCTTATCTTCTGTATTATCTCATCGTAGATGGATGGAGCATACGTCTTCCTAAGTGTTGACTCATCCGGGATTGTATGTTGAGTATATTTTTCAAGGAATTCCCTGAAGACCTTATTCTTTAGTTTGTAGAGAGGAATATCAGCAGAGATGAGAGAACGGCACAGGTCGATGTTAAACTCAGATCTTACATTCGATGTTGTTGGTTGTGTTAAAAACAATTGTCTCTGCTTTGAATTTAGTTGTTTGTTGGCCTGATGTTTACTAGTTGTAATGTGTTGTTGCACCAGGAACTTTTGTGTAGATGATACTGCACACTGACACAAATTACAAAATAATATTTTATTGTCAGTTGATAAACCATCTTCTTTAAATTCTGAAATGTAACTTGTTAGTTTTGATTTTAAATTGACTGAATGACGTACTTTTGGCATATTTACCGTCTTTATAGTATGATTTACAAAACTGAACCTATGTGTACTCTGACTGGCATTTAACTGTTGAGCTGCACAACTGAAGTCTGTTAAAAATTTTAAATTAAATTAATACAGTTTTGTAACTTACTTTCCCATTGTTGATAGGACTGCTAATTTTCAAATAACTCTGATGTTAAAGGGATTACTGAACATGTGTTTAAATCTCTATTGTTGAAATGTATTTTTAAAAGTTAATGGAATTTTGTTTTGTTTTATTGTTAAACCTAATATAATATGGACTGTTTTATATGAAATATGGAAAATATATGGAAATTAACGAAAATATGTACTAAACTCTAAAATATGGAAAAATATGGAAAATAAAAGTAGGATTTTTCAACCCTACACATTGTGAAACATAAAGATAATGCAAAATATAAATTATATTAGCTTTATAAGTAAATATGTATTTACATATAAATCCTTTCCCTGGTTATAACCTAACAATATTTTGTGCATTATATTGAGTTTTATGAATGTTTATTTTAAATATATTTCCTTTTGTTTCAGGTAAGACTTCCTCCTGAAGTAAACAGAATTTTATACATTCGAAATCTACCTTATAAGATCACTGCAGAAGAAATGTATGATATATTTGGAAAATATGGAGCAATAAGGCAGATAAGAGTGTGAGTATGCCCGTATAGGTCCTACATGGTTACATTTTCACATTCTGCAGCTACTAATCATAACACAAAATTACCATACAATGTCTTAAACATGTCAATGTGTTTATGTTCTTTCAGAGGCAACACTCCAGAAACACGAGGGACAGCGTTTGTTGTGTACGAAGATATTTTTGATGCGAAGAATGCATGTGATCACTTGTCAGGTTTCAATGTTTGCAATCGGTACCTTGTTGTTTTGTACTATCAGGTAAGAATTCAGTACAACATCAGTTTGGATGTAGAACGTGGGGGCTAGTTTTTAAGATTTCATGACATCTGACTGAAGCATAATGGTGAATTTTTTTTTTTTTATCTGATGAATTTCATTTCGTTTTTACAGTCTAACAAGGCATTCAAGAGAATTGATATCGATAAAAAGAAGGAAGAAATAGACAAGATGAAAACGAAGTATGGACTCAACGCAGAAGACAAGAAGTGAAGTGATCTAGTGCTAATGTGTTATGTGAAGTAACCTGGGACCAGTGGCTGGCATTGTATTATGTTACAGTTTCCGACTAATATTATATTTTGTATTTATAGCAAGAGAATGTCAGTTTTTACGAAATATTAACAGATGTATTATAGGGCCTACCCTTCTGATCGTGAAATGAACTGAATATATATTGGTGTTACAATCGATACAAAATATGTAGCCATTTTATAAATTCACCAACAACTTAGCAACGTAATATTGGAAGAAATTAGGAATTTTTTATAGCACGCGATACTGAAGGTTTTCTTTGATAAAAAAAAATGGAACAATGGTTTAATTTTCGAGAAAAGGGATAGTTTGGAATGTGAAAAATGTATATAGGACAACAGTTGACTTGAAAATATACTAGAAGGGAGCTAAAAATTGGAAAGAATTGAAAAACCTAAACTAACTTAACCTGTCACAGATTCGTATATACTTACCGGGTTGAGACGAAACGCCACCAAAGCTGCAGAAAATTAGTCGCCAGAGTGCCACTACCTGCCACCTGGTTTATGGCTCCGTTATTCTCGGACTAGATCCCGCACAAAGTACATATGAATAGCTCGCAAGGTCTGATTGAATGATTAACAGAAATCTAGCAATAATTCATAATTTTATTTACCGTTCTTGTGCCCAGTAATAATGAGTTCGCCAATTTACTCAGACGTGTGCAATAATCGAGAGAATATTCTCGAACTACCAGATCCCGCGCAAGAAAATATTGCAGAAAGCAGTTTTCAGTTTTGTGCCGAGTGTGTAAGTTGTGTAATGAGGTACAGTACAGAACAATGCACTTTTATTTGTAAGCTTAATACTTTCGTATTACTTTTGTAAAAAAAAGTCTTCGTGGATAAGATATCGCCGTAAGTTCTGTCGTCAGTTTCCCTGTGCCAGATAAAACAACGATATACCGGCTAGTAAAGAATTTCAAAGCAACAGGATCTGTACAAAATAAGAAGCCTCGTGTGAATAAACGTGTATTAACAGAGGAAAAATTGGACGAAATAGGTTTTAGGTTAGAGCAAAGCCCCCAGAAATTTTTACGCCGTTTAGCACAGCAAGTAAGGCTGTCTAAGACTCTGTTCAACTCGCCACTAAACTATTAAAGTTAAAACCATACAAAACCCGTGTAGTGCACCAGCATTTGATCCCTGATGACGCAGCTAGGATTCATTTTTGTAATTTGTACTTTCAATCATCCATATGGCTTAGTAGACCCCACGTTGGTTTTTTTTTCAGTGATGAGGTATGGTTCCGCCTCAGTGGTTATGTAAATGATCAGAACAGTAGATGTTGGAGCACTGAAAATCCCCATAACAGCTTAGAATTGCTGCTTCATGATGATGTGCCATATCAGGGAGGAAAATAATAGGCCCTTTCTTTTTTGAGGACACTATAACATTATATGTAACTGATTCTGCAGCCTTTCTTCGCGGAGCTCACAGATGAGGAAGAAGAATACACATACCTTGTTCAGGCCAATGTGATGGTGCATACTGCAAATGTTTCAATGCAAGCAATCTAATGTTTTCGGCGATCGCATTGTGAGTCATGGTTTGTAGCCCCTCAGGTCCCCCGACCTAAATCCTTGTGATTTTTATTTTTGGGGGACATTAAAGAGTGTAGCATAAAGAAAAACCCTTGCACCTTGAATGAACTTAAGGAAAATATCCAACAAGAAATGCGGAACATTAGTAAAAATGAACTTCAAAAAGTGTTAGGAAATGAGCTCAAAAGATGTGAAGCTTGTTTGAATGCAGAAGGCCACCATTTCCAGCATTTACAAGAATGAGATAAGCTTTTATGTTTTTATCGTACCGCATATTACTGTCGCGCTTTGACGGTAGGAAGACCACTCCTATAGCGTGCAGGGGTTGCTAGATTTCGGTTAAGCAGTGGCGTTTCGTCTCGTCCACCCAGTACAAGTCATACCAGAAGCCTAAACTAACCTGTCATAGAGTCATATATCCAAGGCACATGAAAAGTCTAAACTAACCTAACCTGTCAAATTTTCGCACCATAGAACTTGGAAAAATGCAAATTGGAAGTGTCAGTGTCGCATGCTATAGGAAAGCCAAAATTAGCGAAAAGGTAATTCTGATGATTTTGGAAGTGAAAATTGTTGAATTTATGAGGTTTTTTTATTGAGTTGAAAATGTAAGGATTTGATAGTGATATACTTGGAAAATATAGCAAATTAGGCCTACTTTTAAATGAGAGGTGCATTGTAATGTGGATGAATATGTTGTGATTTCTAGTGAAAGAAGGAAACATAGGGATATGAAATACACAATACAATGTAATGTGAAGAACGCATAACTTAAATTAATGAAATAAGCATTAAAAAATAGATAAACAGAACGAATAATGGAAAAAAAACACTATTTCGTAATGCAAGTTTGTTGGTACATCCGCCATTATGGTAGTTCCTCATTGACTAATACTGACATCGGCACCAACAAAAAATCACCAGCCTTTGCACAGCACTTGAAAATCCTGCACTCAATTGCTGTCACCTTCAGCTTCCCGTAGGGTACGTAGATAGAGGACTTTGACGTCTTCTAAGCTAATCTAACCTAAATAATAATAATAATAATAATAATAATAATAATAGTCTTAACTTGAAGACTTCGATCACATGGTCTGCGGACTTTTTTGATAAATCTTTACAATAGCGTTACCAAAAGAAAACGTGTGGTCAAAGATGAAATTTTCATCATGTCACCTAAGTTATGTTGACATGACTGAGAAAGAGCTGCAAAACAGTTGAAGGTGCATAAGCAGAGTGCGAAGTATCTATGCACTAGTTTAGCTTCATATTGTATTCCAGGGAATACTCTTCTTTTATGAGTAAAAGTACGAGTATTTCGTAAAAGACGAGTATTTTCTCTGGACCAAGAATACATACGAGGAATATTAAACTTACATTATTGAATTTATTTTATTTTGATACCATTTACATTTTATCAATAATCGGTTACAGCTAATAAGTTAATCGAATATTGATTACTAAAAATGCTAATTTCCAATTACCTTTTTGTGTTTTTTTTTTTTTTTTTTTTTTGCTCTGGTAATGTGTGGCCCCTATAATACATCTGCTACCATAATTTTTAAATATTTGGAAATTAAATTCAGGTAAATAATAAATATATTGGTATGTGAAATGTTGTCGGATGTTTGTAAGTTATATAGGAAAGTTGATGAGTTGATCAATCCATTTAAGTGGTAAGTGAAAAGGGCAATGAAGGATATTCTCAAAGTACAATCTGTTACTTTTCAAATTGCTTTACAGATTGAAAGATGCAGGATAGCAAATTCCGTTCAAAGTCAAGCAATATGCTAAGAAGAAACATAGGTCAAATCATTTCAGGAATTCTCTTGCTTATACTTTTTTTGGAGATATCCTTTTATGCATACATAAATGTTTCGGATGCTACTTCAGTAGTTATGTACATTAATTTGTTTCGAAAAAATTGTGTGGTATAATGTAGTATTATGGTAGTGGCAGCAGCAGCAGCAACATGCATATCACAAGCAATCCTTAGTGATTTCTGTGAATATTCACAGCATTAGGGTGCCAGCTCTCTGTCTTTGTTTTTCAAAAAGTCTCTCTTTTGCTAATTTGCCTATTGTCATCCTCCACTGGGTTCTATTCTGTACTAACTTCACACTTTCATAGCACAAGGGATTAGTAGTCTTCGTAATTAATTTCTTTATGCCTTCCTCTTCCTCTGCTGCCCTCCACAATTTCTAATATGATGTTCTTCTTTAGGGAATATGGTCTTTTTATGATGTGTCCAAGATGTGACAATTTTAATTTTATGGCTTTCGCTGCTAAGATGTATTCCAGTCGGCTAAGATGCTTGCCTGCCGATCCGGAGTTGCACTCGGGTTCAGTCCCATTTGAGCTGATTACCTGGGTGTGTTTTTTCCGAGGTTTTCCCCAAGCTTAAGGCAAGTGTCAGGTAATTTATGCCTAATCCTGCACCACTTCTCACTATCATCAATCTTATCGACGCTAAATAATCTGGTAGTTGACACAGCGTCGTTAAATAACCAACAAAAAGTATTCCGGCTTTATTTCCTCTAAGACTCAGGTAAGTTATTAGTTCTTCCAGACCATCTTACTCCTAGCAACCTTCTCTACATCCACATTTGTATGTATGTATATAATATGTATTACCACTACAATTGGGTATACTCCTGGTGGCAGTGATATATAATGTACAGTAACATTACAATCATTACGGGAATAAATTACAATAATTACAGCAAAAAAACATAGATACATTGCTCATCCTCTGATTGAGGTTCTGCCTGATATGTATATCTATTATCAGGCAGTACATCTCACTTGACGATATGTGTCAGAGGAAGAACAATTGTTTGTATGCAATGGAGGGGGAAAGGAACTGGCCATCCTACCCCATTATCTCCTGACCTAGCTGCCTCATGAGTGATGCCTTATTGGCGTTACTTAAGATGTTCAAACCTGTCTTTGGACAGTTGACTAAACAACAGATACACTGTTCGCTTAGGCTTCCGTGGCTGGTGTATAAGCTTCAGGGCTTCTACTGCATTGTCTTGGTGTTAGTGGCTGACGTTTCGACCGCTGTGTTGTGGTCATCTTCAGAATATTTGTTGGATAAGGAAATAGTCTGCGAGCTCGTATATATATAGTAATCTCGGTGGGGGGAGTACTTGCGGTGATAGGTCGTGGGTTCTCCTTCTGGCATCTGATTGGTCCTATGTTGTCCAATCCGGTTGAGGTCTGTATGAAGGGGAGTATTCATATTAAATACTGGCCCTCATAAGGTCCGAAAGAGTGACCTTGATACCGTGCCCGATGTCTGGATGAAGGGGGGCTCCGCATACATGTGGAGATCAAGACAACGTGATAGAAGCCCTGAAGCTTATCCACACAATAGATACACTGCTCAAAAAAGTTTTGCTCCACTACAATTTTTTTTGTAACTGCTATAAATAAGCGATAATTTTAAAATAAATATAAATACAAGATGTTATCTGGAAACAAAGGAGTATCTGTTATTTAATTGTTTCAATATTACACACCATTATTGCGCACTTTATTGATTGACAACAAAGTCAGTTAATGAACACAAGTCACTTTCTCATCGAAAACGTGATTTTAAGCAGATTTTGAGTTAATTTAGCAATCTGTAGAATAGCACGAGAGACTATTCTGCTCTTTGACAGACAGCAAAAAGGTCAGCAAGGCTTCAGCATGAAGGAAATCTGTCGCGAAGTCGGAAGAAGTCACAGTGATGTTGTTAGGACATGGAACCACTTTCGTGTGATACAAAATGTTGAAGACTTGCGTCAGAGTGCTCGCCCGCGAAAAGCAACACCAGCTGAAGACTGCAACCTGTGAATAACTGTTTGTAGAAATCGATAAGACAACACAGCTATTTCATGCCTTACTGCGGGCAACTGGAAGGGCTGTGACAACCAAAACAATTAGAAACCGTCTCCACATGAACAACTAACACTCCAGGAGACCTTTGCGAGTAGCAGCGATGACCCCACTGCCCTCTGCACTGTCGCATCAAAAACAGATGGGCTAGAGAGTGCTTGAATTGGAATCTGGAACAATGGCGTGAAATTTTCTTCAGCGATGAGTGCAGAATTTTTCTGATGCCTGATAATCGTCAGAGAAGAGTTTGGAGAGAGGTAGGGTCTTGCATATCAGGTAGCCTACTCAGTTCCATGGTTCCAGCAGAGAGGTGGTTCAGCAATGTTTTGGGCCAGTATAGTGTATGGACGCTGGACGCTGCTTATTGTCATGCAATTTGATGTCTGTACAGTATCGGGATAGGATCCTCTACCCCATTGTTGAGCCATAAAGGGTAGAATTTGGAGACAATTTTGTTGTTCAAAATGATATTGCGCATGCATACTGCTCCTGCTTGTAAACACTTTCCTTCAAAAGGCAGGAATCAATCGGATGGAATGGCCTGCAGTGTCTCCAGACATGAATCCTATTGAACATGCCTGGGACAAACTGAAGAGGGCAATGCGATGATGTAGAAATCAGCCCCAAACCCTGGATGACCTTCAGAGAGCCGCTGTCAAAGAATTGGATAGATTGGACCAGAAGTGCTTCAATCACCTTCAGGATAGCATTCAGCGAAGGGTCCGAGCATGCTGTCATGCACGGGGTGGGGTAACAGGATACTGAAGCTAGTCAAGAGTAGATGTTTTAATTTCAGGCAGATACACTTTCATTAATAATGTTTTTGTTTTTGTCAGTGTTCTATTATACCTTTACAATAGATCTTTATTTCAGTTTCAGAAGGTTTGTGTTTTTCATCTCTTATATCCTCAGATCATTAGCTTCACTGTGATTTAAAAAATCAAAGCGATGAAAAGCTTTTTTGAGCAGTGTAAAATAAACGTAAAATTAATTCTAACTCTGAATAATACAATGCAATAAACCTTGGACTAAAGACTATGCTATAATTAATGCCTAAGCAGAAGTAAACCTAACTTACAAGTAAATTTATTTCTATTAAACTATTAGGTACCTTCCACAAAACTGGTTTCATTTATACGCCGATGGATCCTTGATCTCCAGGGAACAAGGTGCAGGTGCAGGTGCAGGTGTTACGTGCTGTCTCTTCTCACTTTATAGATCTCTTGGATATTATGGAACAAGTTTTGATGGAGAAATCATTGCAATAAGTGAAAGTCTCAGGCAGTGGCGTATACTGGTTAAAGGGTTTGGGCTACCGCTGACCCTATTATTACACAAAATATATCTAACAATTACTTTAATTTTAATTACTATGGTAAAACTAATAATACAAAATTATTACATTATGTTATATTATAAACTTTTTCTTTTGTAATTTCCTTGGGCTACCACTGGTAGCCCGCAAAATACGCCCCTGGTCTCAGGAATCTTCTTTGTCACATCAATAAATTTAGGAATGCAGTTATATTGTCAGACTCCAAAGCAGCTATTCTATCAATAGTCTCTAAACACACACCTTCATCATAAACAGCAGAAATAACTAAAATGCTCTCTCAATTAATATCACTCAATAAAAGAATTGTATTGCAATGGATACCATCCCATTGTGGAATCCTGGGAAATGAGAATGTGGATGCTTTAGCAAAGAAGAGCAGTACTGCTACTTACAGATCTGTTACTAATCTACATATTACTCTGTGAAAAGATTTATTAAATCTACATACTTAGACTTCAATAAACAAAATTTGACAACAAAATCTCTGCATCATAATCCATAGTTAATTCCCGATTTACCACGCAAATCGTCTGTAGTTGCATTTAGATTGGCAACAGGCCATGACTGCTTGGCCAAACACCTGCATAGAATTGGAATATATCAGTCCCCTAACTGCCCATTGTGCAATTCAAACCAAGAAATGGATTCGAAATGGAATGCGTTCTGGTTCGACTCCTCATGGAGGAAGAAATTCTTTCATAAAATTTTGCCCGATGTTTGTGACTGGTGCCCACCCAGCATCGTGATGCTGCCACAATAGACGCGAAATCCGGTTACGACAACCAGCTGTAATGGCTGAGGGATTATCATGCTAACCAGACGGTACCTCCATCTTGGTTGAAATTTCATTCACCTCTGCGTAAGCATATGGACGTGAGGCCAGCATTCGGCTGATTGGCCCTGGCTCTTAATGGGCGGATTTATTATATTTTGTTAGTCTTTTGATGACCGGGTAGGTCAATTGGTAAGGGAACTGATTACAGGAGAGAAGGTATCAGATTAATCCTGTGTAGTTGCGGGATTTTTCTCTTTGCAAACATTTTCAATACTGCCCCAGGATCCACTCATACATGGGGTCTTTCCCGGTGGTAAACGGCAGTCGGAAAGTGGTACCGACCACACCACTTCATTCTAGTACCGGTGGTCGTGAAAACATGGATCTCTACCTCCATGCCTCCTATGCGCATTCATTATAATCACTGGATTTCGATTGTTACTTGTTAGGAAACCACTCACGTGAAAGTAATTTACGGACACGTCGAATACAAAGCAGATGTTACAGCTATCTGAAAAGCAGGCAGATAGATAGTCTCCAACACAAAGAGTGATTCAAGCTTCCTTTGCGTTTGTGGCGATCTCAAATTTGTCATTGAAGTCTCATTTAGCTGCTCTATCTTAAATTCATAAAATATTTTATGTTTTCAGTTAGATGCATAATTATTTAGGTATTTATTATTTTTATGGAAAACTTAAAGTATGATTTTGCTCTGTATTTATTTATAACGGGTAGTTATGGTAACTTTGCAAATTAATTTGTATAGGTGTTTATTATCCAGAAATGCATATAGAGTGTTAGTTGGGAGGCCGGAGGGAAAAAGACCTTTAGGAAGGCCGAGACGTAGATGGGAAGATAATATTAAAATGGATTTGAGGGAGGTGGGATATGATGATAGAGAATGGATTAATCTATCTCGGGATAGGGACTGGTGGCGGGCTTATGTGAGGGCGGCAATGAACCTCCGGGTTCCTTAAAAGCCAGTAAGTAAGTAAGGTGTTTATTATTTTATACAGAAAACTAAAGTATGTTTCTCCTCTATTTCATAACGGTTAGTTATGCTAATTTTGAAAATTGATTCGGATATGCATTTGGTACTTTTTTCTTATAGAAACCTAGAGTACCAGTATGTTTTTTTATCTGTTTCATAACGGATAGTTACGCTAATTTTGCAAAATATTCGGATACGGTAGGTTTTTATTAGTTTTTATAGAGAACTAAAGTAAATATGTAATTGTTAAGTTTTATTTAACGACGCTCGCAACTGCTGAGTTTATATCAGCGTTGCCGGTGTGCCGGAATTTTGTCCCACAGGAGTTCTTTTACATGTCAAAAAATCTGCTGACGTGAGTCTGTCGCATTAAGCACACTTAAATGCCATCGACCGAACTAAAGTATGTTTTTGCTCTATTTTCATAACGTGTAATGACGCTAATTTTGTAAATTTTCGGTTAGATTTTTATTAGTTTTTATAGAGAACTAAAATATCTTTTTACTCTCTTTTCATAACAGGTAGTTACGCTAATTTTGAAAAAAAAAAAACAGATAGGTTCTTATTGGTTTTTATAAAGAATTAAAATATGTTTCTACTCTAGTTTCGTCCACGCCTGTGGAGTAACGGTTAGCGCGTCTGGCCGTGAGACCAGGTGGCCCCAGGTTCGATTCCCGGTCAGGGTAAGTTATCTGGTTGAGGTTTTTTCCAGGGTTTTCCCTCAATCCGATATGAGCAAATGCGGCGTAACTTTCGGTGTTGGACCCCGGACTCATTTCACTGGCATTATCACCTTTATCTCATTCAGACACTAAATAACCTAAGATGTTGATAAAGCGTTTTAAAATAACCTACTAAAAATAATTCTAGTTTCATAACGGGTAGTTACGCTAATTCTCCAAATTAATGTAAGTAGGTATCTTAAGTCCCATATTTCTATTTGAAGACATTCTTAGAGTGGAGATTTAGTTATGTAAATAGAAGTTAATTTTTATAACTTAAGCATTATGTAAGAAGTGCTATCTATACTAATAATAAATCTGTAGCCGAAAATTTTCTGGTAATTTTCGATTTTCCAAAAATAATTAGTCCTAACATATATAATTAACCGCCCTGAAACCGAAAATCGCTTTTTTGAAATTTTTGTTTGTATGTCTGTCTGTATGTTTGTTACCTTTTCACGCGATAATGGATGAACGGATTTCGATGAAAATTGGAATATAAATTATGTTCGTTGTAACTTAGATTTTAGGCTATATGGCATTCAAAATACATTATTTAAAAGGGGGTTATAAGGGGGCCTGAATTAAATAAATCGAAATATCTCGCTTATTATTGATTTTTGTGAAAAATATTACATAACAAACGTTTCTTTAAAAATAATTTGCGATAAGTTTTATTCCTTGAAAACTTTTGATAGGACTGATATTTAATGAGATAAATGAGTTTTAAAATTAAAATAACTGTCATCTAAGGCCGTATAATGAAATAAAAAACAAATGACTTCGCCTATAAGGGGCCTTGGACAGCAACAATCAAAAGCTATGAAACATAGCCTACAGAGAATGTTTCTGTGTTTGTATGAAGTAATATCGGAAGCTAAATTAACAGATTTGTATAATTAATTATTATTTCACCATTGGAAAGTGTAGTTTCTCTAGATGGACATAATGCTATAAGGTTATTACAGTAACTTCTGATATAATATAATATATGTAATGTAATATTATATAATATAATTTAAGTTATTTGAAGGGTTCAGAACCATAGTGGGCCAAACGCCATTTACTGAATACGTAGAAAACAAGGGTTAAAATTAAGTTATTACCATAATTCAATGGAAACCTATAACAAGTAAAATAAAGTATACACATTAAATCTAAATGATGTCAATGTTCATTAAACTATGGTTGCATGTAATAAAAATTAGAAACATGTTAAAGGAATTGTCATTGCACCAATGAGTGGTCTCTGGACCAAAATGATCGCATTTTAATTATTTGGATGCAATTTAAATTAAGTAACATATTAAACGATTTATCCTTCTATCAAACACGAATGTTCCCTGGATCAAATGTCCTATTTTAATTATGTAATTACTTTATATTTATTTCTAACGGGTGCAGCGGAGCGCACGGGTACGGCTAGTAATTAAATAAAATGCTCTTAGGTACGGTACTGACAAGGGAACCGTCCCAGTTTAAGAGAAAAAAAAATTGACTAGTGCATTAATAATGGAACTATGATACGGTGTTGCGGAACTATGAGGATGCGAGTGCGCTTAAGAAGCGGCATAAGTAGCAGCGATTTTCAAGTTATTATATTTCGTAAACGAGGAAAAAGCGAGACGAACGACCATCACCACGTTCCTTAACGAACGAAAATTAGCTTAAATATGCATTTTCATTAAATGCAAGCTACACGACCTGGAACGGTTTCCTTGTGAGTAATATGAATAAAATTAGTTCAATAGATTATGAAAAATCGCTGTACATAGACAAGCGGCATACCCAGAACATTCTTTCGGTATCAGGGACACTGAAAATGTGTAAAAGGTAAAAAAAGGTATCCCCGTAACATGCCATGAAGGCATTTGGGGGGCATGGAGGTACAGCCTGTGTATTAAAAAAAACTAATTTTATTTTTTGCAGCATCGCAATATTTTGTTCTTATTTTTAGTATAATGACTAATTTAATGAAAATAACTAAATAATTTAATAATAAAGGGAAAATACAACATTTATTAGAGCCTATAAGCCTTTCCTCCACGAAAAACTTAAAACAATTAATTTAATTAACTATAAATAAATAATTTATTGTCCAGTCATTTAGTTCAGACTGCAACTATAGGATTACAAATTACTTCGATCAATAACACTGAGTAACTTTACTCCCCGATGTTCGCTCTGCAGAAGGGGAACTGTCTTGTTTATTCCAGCTTGTTATAGAAATATTGACTGTCCTCCACTCCCTCCCTTCATGTTTTAACCGCGCAAGGATTTTAGCACAGATCTTGCGATTAGTTTTTTTTTTATATCAAATAAGACGAAGTCTTGGTTGCCTCTCTCATGTTCGAACATTGCAGGACATTAATTGACACCGCGTGGGCGAACTCGCATGTGTGGAAGCTCGGCGTCAGCTTACCCAACGGTGACGTAAGAAGGTCATGAATTGTGATTGGGCAAGATGATGCCGAGCCTCCACTCATAATTATACTGTATAACTTATCACTAGAGTCCGAAGGTTTAGTTCCTATTCTAGCGCTTAACATGTACATTACGTTTGTTTACCGCTGCGCAATGCAGTCAGGTTTGTACAGTCAACTCACAAAGACACTCATGCAGTAGTACGGTCTAGTACCTCAAGCTCCAGGCAACCCGGTCAGTCTCACAGAATTTGTCCGTGCGTAATAATATGATTAATTATAATTTTTCAGTTATTTCTGAAACTATCACCATTTTAGAATCATTGCAGTTCCCAATAACTGAAACCCTAGATCACTCATCCCGGCAGCACTTTGAAGAGAACAACCGCCAGGATCGCCACCCGTCCGCCGTAAACGAACACGAATGACAGTACAGTCGCTAATGCAATTCAAATTCAAATGGGAGTTATGACGTGACTCCTTATGCAACAACTAGATGGCAGCATAGTAAACCAGACAAGGGTATACGAGTATGATCTAGGCTGAAACTATAAAAACAAGTGGGCAATATCTCACATATTCTTAATGGGATGAATTGAATGGAATTTAACTTAGGGGGGCACGGATGGCCCAGCACTGCGACCTATTGAGATATATTGCGCTAACCCTCGATATGGAATGAGTTGCATGCCACAGATCCCCTACGCGCAACGCCCTAACCACATGACACTCTTAATGACCGCTCCCTACAGCCCGCAAATTCCCCCAAGGCTCCCTGTCGGTCCGAGGCAAAACTCCGCCTCCGAGTAGGTCCGCGTCAGATGCCATTGCAGAAGCCATCCAACATCGCTGAACTACATTCCACGGAGGCCGGTCGAGAGAGTCAGCAGCTTCGGGAGGCCGCCGGTAGAGTGATCTGAAAAACCAGAAATGGGATGATGAGGAAAGGAAGTGGCGAAGATGAGTGGGGTTCCAATCGCCTGATAAAATTACCTGATATTTATCCATAGGAGTGAGGGGAAAACCCCGAAAAAACCTCACGCAGGCAACTCGTCCTGATCGAGAATCGAACCCGGGACCGCTGTGTTCACAGTTAAACTCGCTAACCCCTCAGCCACAACGGTGGATTTCTTAATGGGTTACCTAACGGACCAATTGTCACAAACCTAAAATATAAATTTATTAACATACTGAAGAAAAATTGTGGATATGCAGCAACGTCGGCTATACGGGATAATATGTTGACTGATTCCATAGACAAAAACCTGCAGGAATATAACTTGTGTGAATGTGACATCTCTCACTTCAGATAGATCCTGTGATGTGGAACGCTCTTTTTCTCGACACAAACGCGAATGAGCATCGCAGAAATTTGTCCTTCGAAACATTTGTAATTCACTGCAATGTTGATTATAGTGAAAAATTGGAAATTGTTACAGTCTTGCTATTGGAAGAAGTTATAAATTGAACAATCTTGGAAAAATCCATTGGCGTGAAGTGTGTATAGGTATAATATAAATAATATGTAAATAATTGAATATGTACATTGCAGACCTAAACAGTAATGTAAAATGTAAGTAATATAATGACTATGTTTCTAACCCATCTATGTAGCTACAGCACATATATTACGTTCTATGAACAAAATGTTTTGTTCCAGAAAATTGTGACAATGTACATATTACTGTTTCTTTATATAATTTAAATGTTAGTTCACTTCTGCAACTGCCTTTGTATGTTTTCTTAACGACAGTAAGTTCAATAACACTGCTTGTTTATTACCAATATAGTGCCTTCATTAATCATCATAACCCACACCTGTGGAGTAACGGTCAGCGCGAAACCAGGTGGTCCGGGTTCGAATCCCGGTCGGGGCAAGTTACCTGGTTGAGGTTTTTTCCGGAGTTTTCCCTCAACCCAATACTAGCAAATGCTGGGCAACTTTCGGTGCTGGACCCCGGACTCATTTCACCAGCATTATCACCTTCATTTCATTCAGACGCTATGTTGATACAGCGTCGTAAAATAACCCAATAAAATAAATTAATTAATCATCATATTACGCACGGACAAATCATATCAGACTTACCGGGTTGCTTGGAGCTTGAAATACTACTGTGCATGAGTGTTTTTTGTGAATTGATTTTACGTACTTGATGCACGGCGCAGCAAAACAAACGTAATGCTACATGTTGCGTCCTAGAATAGGGGATAACATTCGGACTTTACTTATCACTTCGGACAAATAGGCCTACATTTTCTTTTCGATTTTCCATATGTACTCATATAATCTAATTAAATTAACTTAGTACCGGTACAATAGATTCCTTTCTGGTAAAACTTTACTTAATTTTATTACTTACTCAGTATAAAGAGATAAATATTGTGATTTTGTAAAATATTTAAAAAAAAAAAATCATGGAAATAAACTTCTTTAGTCCCGCCATACCGAGAAAATAATTTCTAGCGTATACCGCCTTTATTTTCGTGTAGGCCTATGATTTTTCCTCAACAGCGATTTAGCCAAAATCGATCCTAATAATTTTCTTCTCGAATATTGTATTCTGTATGCTTAAAGAGACAGTTGAAACGGTACAGTGTCTCCAAAATTGCTTATACTGTATAAAATAAATACAAATTAATTATTACAGACCGATTATTTAGTATTGACAGCTAAGCGACGCGAAAGAGGGGAAGTAATAGAAGTAGTGGGGAGAGTTCCGGAGTAGAGACAGGAGCGAGCCATCAGTAAAGAAACGCAGTATAGCTTAACTGTACTGAAAACACACCGCTCTACCGCATGCGTGACATCCGATCGCTCTGAAAGCAAGCGACTGACTAACGTGAACATCGCCTGGCGTAACTTAATGGACTCGCCTGACCCAGGCGCACATTGTCGGCAACTGTTAGGACTAAATAATCGTACTGTACCTGCAGAATTATGTCATATGTCAAAAACGCCTTCGAATAACAAATTCAGCTCTTAAAGAAATGTACATGAATTACATAGGAGAACAACGTAATCCTACTCTTATGGAAATAGAGCAGGAAGTCGTAAGTTGATGTATTAGAGACACGTCAAGTTAGTGGCGTAAATCTCAGAACTGAAAACCCCGCCCGGCGGGCGAGCTCTTACCGTTAGGAGACCAGCGAAAATGCAGCTAAAATTACTTCCGGTTTTCTGTATGGGGATCTCGATTGGCTCCTGAGGGTGGATACACGTATATTTTGTTAAGGGAACGCGCAACTGAATTTTTGCCAATTTTGGTCATTTTCTTCAGTTTTTAAATATGGTGCCAAAAATCTACGGTTTCTCGAAGAATACTGTAATGAAGTTTCCATCGCGATATCTTTGTTCTAAGTTGGAAATTCAGTTTATCCCATGTAAGTGATTATATTCAGAATGCATATTATACATTTTAAAGTGATTTTACAGCAAAATCATAATTTTTTAAATAGAAATAAGATATCTCTTGAATGGCTATACTTAGAGTAATGAAACTTTGCACACATATTCGTTAGTATCCTGCAATGTTCGAACATGAGAGCGGCAACCAAGACATTACAAACTTTCATGTGATTTCTTATCAAAAACTAATCGCAAGATCTGTGCTAAAATCCTTAAGCTGTTAAAACATGAAGGGGTGGGAATGGAGGACAGTGAATATTTTTATAACAAGCTGGAACTAACACGGCAGGTCTTCTTTTGCAGAGCGAACATCGGCTAATATCGAATTTCGCCATACTCAACAAACTTGAACCGAACATAGCACTTGTAATGTACAACGCTAATACACATAATAAGTCTGTGCATGAAATGCTGCATTTATGTACACATAAGATCATTATTATTAAGGAAGCTGCTTTTGTCAGGCACGTGAAATAAATAAATAAATAGATAAATAAATAAAAATACGCAAAAATAAATAAATAAATATGTAAATAGATAGATAAATAAATATATAAATAAATAGATAAATAAATAGATAAATAGATAAATAAATAAATAGATAAATAAATAGATAAATAGATAGATAAATAAATAATTAATAAGTGAATAAAATAAATGAATAGCTGAATAAATGAACACTCGAATAAATTAAGAAATAAGTGCATAAATAAATAACTAAATAAACAAATACATCAGTAAATAAATAAATATAAAATAAATAAGTAAATAAGTAGGCCTAAATAAACAAATGCCTAAATAAATACATAAATAAATATAAAAATAAATACATAAACAAATAAATGCATAAGTAAATAAATACAGAAATTGATAATTAAGTAAATGAATGAATGAATAAGTAAATAAATAAATAAATTAATTAATTAATGAAAATGAAAGAATAATTGGATAAATGAATAATCGAATGAATAATTAAATAAATAAATAGATAGATAGATAAATAAATAAATAAATAAATAAATAAATAAATAAATCAGTAAATATATACATAAGTAAGCAAATAAATATAACAATAAACAAATAATTACCTATATAAATACATAAATACGTAACTAACAAATACATAAATAAATACTTGAATAAGTGTATAGGTAAATAAATACGCTAGTAAATAAATAAATAATTAAGTA
The DNA here is from genome assembly GCF_040183065.1 of Periplaneta americana. NCBI lineage: Eukaryota > Metazoa > Arthropoda > Insecta > Blattodea > Blattidae > Periplaneta > Periplaneta americana. The sequence goes on along the minus strand of NC_091118.1, from coordinate 174,805,819 downwards.
AGATATTCAAAGTTTTTTTTTACTAAAGAAGTTATATTGACGAGGGAAAAGATCAATGCACCATTTCATTATAGGGATTCTTCGTTTCTTTTTACGCTTTTTAAGAAATTAATCATGTTTATGTGAGGCCTAGATAAATGTGGATTAAAATGGGACTCATTTTAAAATAAAAATATAAAAAACATTGTCTGGGAACATTTTTAAACTTAAAAAAAATTGTGCGTATACGCATTTTATTGTACCTAAAGTAGACACCCATCTTTACTATTCTATACTACTATAGTATCTAGATTACATCAGTTAAGAGTATGTAGAGAATTCCGGTTGTAATAATTTTGAAATTCCGAAAAATGGAAAAAAAGACAGAAACTCTAACACTACTATGACCAATAAAAACTAATATAAGCCTGTACTTAACATAGATTTGGGCAGAAGTTATTTTAATTGCTGCATAACAAATTATACGCAGGCCTAATGAGAGTACCTTTGTACGTGTTACTCAATGAAATCCTTGTCTGTGGCTATTTTAGTAATATACATTCTGTTATATATGAAACTAAACAGCAGTGAACAATCGTGATAATCTGATAATAATAAAAAAATCTTTATTTCTAGTGATATTCGTCGTTAGTTGGTAACAGAGTCACAATTAGCAGACTATCGTGCTATGTGTACAATGCTGCTAACACGCGGTAAACTTTGGTACTACTCTCGGTCATTTGTCGTCTGCTTTTGCATGGGGGGGAGTATAGGGGAGGAAGAATAGCAGAAGCCAAAAAAGCTGCCATGGTCAGGTTCAAGGAGAGATTCCTTTAGTTAGAAAGAGAAGGCATGTTCTTGATCGTTTCCATTTACAGTACAAGGTTGTCAATATTTTAGCTCCTAGCTCCAGTAACAACAGCAATCGTTGGTTACATTCATTTTAAGAATTACTTGTACTAGATAATCACACTAAAGTGTTTTGAAGGTATATAAAGTCTAAAAGACACGTGATCTGCTGCGGCGGCGGCGGCGGCGGCCTACATGGTTATATAATTACAAATCACACCGCCTTAAAGAAGATGCCATCTTATGCATTAGTACTTTAAAAGTGATCTAAAATGTGTTGTTAAAGACAGCTCTTTTTTTTTTTTTTTACTGCTGTCTTTACACAATGGGCAGTTATTAAGAACATGATATTTTTATGTGTGTAAATATGTATGCTCTATTAATTTTTAGCCAGTTGAAAGATTTTAATGAATTTCTCTAGATAAATCATGGTTTTGGAATAAATTCTAGCGACTGTAATGACATTCGAAGCGAACACAAAACAACAGTGCTCAATATACAATAGCTAATAACATTTAGGGAGTTAATGAAAACTAGTCTTCTTCTTCTACTTCACGGTTTGAATTCTTTAATCTGTTCCGGCTCCATATTGTTCGATCCATCTCTTTCTCGGTCTGCCAGGATTTTGACTGCCTTTAGGTTGATATTTAATTGCAATTTTAGGGATTATATTATTTTCCATTCTGTTTCTAATTCTTGTCGGATTGCGGTATTCCTTTTCTTATCAGATGTTGTATAACCAGCTATAGATCTATTTAATGAATCTCATTCCTGCAGTTTGTATTCTGGAGGAATGTCTTGCGGCCATTGTCCAAGTTTCTGACTCATATGTAAGGCTCGGTATTGCCTTGCTTTGTGTTTGAGTTTTCTTTTTAATGTTCCTGTAATATAATTATATTTGTTTATTTGATCATTTACGTCAACTTCTTCTTGATACGAGACATTACACCCTGAATATCTAAACTGTGATACATGGTCACATAATCCAGGATTATTTTAGATCTTACTGGATATACGCCTTTAAAAACCATCGTTTTTGTCTTTTTTCCAGATATTTCCATTCTAAATTCTTTGGCAGTATTATTTAAACAATACTACATTCTTTGCAAAGTCGTCCTCATTTGTGGCCAATAAAATTTGATCGTCTGCAAACAACAACGTTTTTACATTTGTTCCTGCTACATTGGTTCCTCCGTCCACTCTGCTTTTCCAAACTCTGACTACTTCATCTACAAGCAAATTAAAAAGAGCGGTTGATAAAGGGCAACTTTGTCTCATACCACCATTATTTGTTATCGGATTTCTTTCGTTAATTTTTATTTTCGTATTACAATACAAGCTTCGTATGACTTCTATTTTTAGTAGGTTACTTTACAATGCTTTATCAACATCTTAGGTTATTTAGCGTCTGAATGAGATGAAGGTGATAATGCCGGTGAAATGAGTCCGGAGTCCAGCACCGATAGTTACCCAGCATTTGCTCATATTGGGTTGAGGGAAAGCCTCGGAAAAAACCTTAACCGGGTAACTTGACCCAACAGGGAATCGTACCCGGGCCACCTGGTGACTTCTATTAAACGTAGTGTTATACCTCTATTTCTTTTTATTTTCTATAGTATTGTTCTTAATTCTTTGTCAAATGCTTTAAGATAATCATTGAACAAGAGACGTGTCTGTAGACTTTGTTTTCTTCTTTTTCTATTGTATGTTTAAGAATGTAGACATTGTCACTGCAGTTTCTTCCTCTTCTAAACCCTGTTTGCTTCTTCTAGGAGGATTGCCTCTATTATATTATTCAGTCTGAAACTTATAATTTTTGTATACATCTTATATTCAGAATGAATTAAACTAATCCTTCTATAATTTTCTAGTTTTTCTCTGCCACCTTTCTCGAATAATGACACTACTTTCGCGATCTTCCATTCCTGTCGGATATTTGCTTGTTCCCAACACTAGTGAACACATATTTCAAGAACAATCCCCGGCGAATCCCCGATTTGTAACTTGTGTTGGACAAGTTCATGGTTCATGTAACACAGGGGGTTTCTCCGGAAACTCCGGTTTTTCTGTGGTATCCCAAGAAAAATCTCCATCATCATCTCATCTCATCGCAGAATATTGGCGGGTAATTGATTGAGTGACTCTTGAGATAAAAAGGAAAGTAAATTTAATTCAGGGTTGGGAATGTATAAAAGTTAGCACATCGCATATACAGAAATTATAACCTAATGCGTCTACATTTGTGACATATCATCGTGCTTTTAAATAATCTGTGAATGACAACATTTTATTTATTTATTTATTTATTTAATTATTTACTCACCCACTGGTTGATTGATTGATTAATTAATTAATTAATTTATTCTGTCAAGCTTTGAAATTAATTCTTAATTTAATATCAGATCTAGGCTACTTTGATAATATTTTCTTATTCAATAATATCAAAGCTCAACATCATAACATTCAAACATATTACATACATTTTGATAATTTGAATTTAAATAAACTTTCATAAATATTTGTTTTCCAGCATAGAAATCTTCTAGTCTCGTGATCTCATATAATATTCTTCGTAGATTGAAGACCGAGATTAAGTATGTTTATAACACAATCCCACGTCACCAATTTAATATAGATGAACACGTTTCATAACAGGAAATATCTCGCCTGATGTGACAATCTTCACTATCAACATCAATGATTTCTAGCAAAAGATTTAAAGCCTGAATAGCTCAGTACTTGCATGCTTAGCATGAATACATCAATATATTATCAGGTTAAAATATTTTATTATATTCACAATAAAGTTGTATGAAAAAACAGTCAAGTTTGTATGTAAGCAAGTCTTCATACTTAACATTTTTATCATAATCCCCAAATTGAAAAAGTTTTTAAACTATGAAGACTTGTACTGTTATATTTTATATACTTAGGTTAAGTTTTAATTTTTGACATATGCGTGTACACAAATAAGAGATTATTATTTGTAATTTAATAATAGTATCTGATGATGTCTTTTAGTACGACGAAAACGTTAATACCCAAGAATAAATATGTAATATAAAGGTTTACACCTTATATGGAATGTTAAGTCTGTGTCGGAAAATAATAAATTATTCATCGGACTAAATATGAGTTATCGAACGCAGGGCCTCAATCTTCGATGTTGAAACCGATTGATGCAGTATCGAAGAATTTCGATACAGATAAATTGTTTACAAAATAATTATTTACAAATAACACGATGGGAAATTGCACTTAAACGAAGCATTGTTAATTTAATTATTAAAATATCAGTTACACTGTTAGTAGACACACTGACGTTTCCTTTCGGATTACATTCCAAACGAATTTTATTCTCTCTTAATAAGACCACGATAAATAAATAATAATAAAGAAGGTTGTGCACAAAGGTTAAACTTTCACCTCTTGCAAATTAGAATTGGGGTTCTGACAGGAAGAAACAATGTTAATGGGTGGAAAGATGTTCAACTAAGGTCTTGCAATAGACGTGGGATCATAGGTTAGAAGGTCATGTTTGAAAGTGGTTCCGTAATATTTGCCAATTTTATTTCAAGTGAACTCTTTAACAGTTGGCCATTATTGTATGTGCGAAATGATTGCAATAAATTGGTTGTAGTGATGGTTTATAATGTTCCAAAGGAAAAAAAAAAAGAAAAAAGAAACTCGTGCTTTCAAATTAATGGATTCTCAGAAAAATGACTCTGCAGATTATACGTATACCGTCTTGCGTCATATTTGTTAATACGCTGCTGCTGTCTTTCAGAGTCCAGAATGCAGGGACGCAAGATTATGAATTAAACACGTAAATATTTTACTGAAATATTAAATAGACTGAAGTATTCAGTAAACTTCCGTAATACATACAGTATTGCCTTTTAATAATTCGCTTCTTTCATTGTAGAAACAGAGGCTAGATGAAAATGAGAAAGCACTTACCTCCTCCTATTTTTAACACTAACCCATAATCTTACGAAAGTTACATTGTTATCATCAGCTATGTATGTATGTATGTATGTATGTATGTATGTATGTATGTATGTATGTATGTATGTATGTATGTATGTATGTATTTATTTATGTATGTATGTATAATAATAATAATAATAATAATAATAATGATTTATTTAACCTGGCAGAGTGAAGGCCATACGGCCTTCTCTAACACTCAACCAGGAGTAAAAACTGCGTTACAAAAACACTACAAATTTACAAAGTACACTACAATTTTACACACAAAACTGAATAAGGTAATAATAATAAAATGTAAACAACAAGTAAGAAGAATCAGACATAATATATAACATAGAGAAAGAAAGAAAAAAGCATAATAAAATGTGAACAGCAGGTCAAAAATAAATGAGGCATACAAAGTATAAAAAAATAAGACAATTATTGATAATAATAATAATAATAATAATAATAATAATAAATACATGAAAATGAGAAAGCACTTACCTACTCCTATTTTTAACACTAACTCATAATCTTACGAAAGTTACATTGCTACCGTCAGCTATGTATGTATGTATGTATGTATGTATGTATGTATGTATGTATGTATGTATGTATGTATGTATGTATGTATGTATGTATGTATGTATGTATGTATAAATTAAAGTATGGTTTATTTAACGACGCTCGCAACTGCAGAGGTTATATCAACGTCGCCGGTGTGCCGGAATTTTGTCCCGCAGGATTTCTTTTACATGCCAGTAAATCTACTGACATGAACCTGTCGCATTTAAACACACTTAAATGCCATCGAACCCGCAACCTCGAGTATAGAAGGCCAGCGCTATACCAAATACGCTACCGAGGTCGGCTGTATGTATGTGTGTGTATGTATGTATGTATGTATGTATGTATGTATGTATGTATGTATGTATGTATGTATGTATGTATGTACTGTATGTATGTATGTAGCCTATTTGGGTCACTACGCCCCAACACTGCGATCTACTACATCTATTACGCTTACCCTTCAGATAGACGCATTCCCAAACCCACACCAGCTGACTACACTAAGGTTCGCTGAATACCCAAGTTTCGAGCAGTCAATCCCAGTCGCCCATAGACCTGCCCCATCCGTGCACCGCCAGCTGCCCATGGGGGAATGATAAGCAATGATAATGGCCTAGGGATCGGACGGAATACAACTTATTTCATCATCATCATCATCATCATCATCATCATCATCATCTTCTTCTTCTTCTTCTTCTTCTTCTTCTTCTTCGGTTCTACAGCCCGATGTGGGCGCTGGTCTCCTCCACCAAATTTCATCATCTTTTCCTGTCCTTGGCTACTATAATCTATTCCAGTTCCTGCAGCCCAGCTTCTTCAGGACATTTTCTGTTCCAGCTAAAGAATCGTTTACCATTGAGTGTTGTCTTTTGCTGTTGCCTAAAGATCCGTCTATCTTCATTTGCTTGAAGTTTCGCAACAGTGAGTTTTTCCGGAACAGAGTAGTCAGCAATAAGCTCATCCACTAGCAATCTTGAGTGGCTGATGATCTTCTGTCGCCGTTTTCGGGACCTTAGTTGAGGAGTTCTAAGTACAACACCGAGAAATCAAATTTTGTTCCTGCATGGGTTAGCAGGAGCCACAACGATAACATGTTTGCATGTAGGAATGAATGGCATTTCCCACGTTGTTTTTATCAGCACATGAAAATCGAATATATTGCCTCTGAGATCAATTCTGAAATGAGTTGTTTCATCAAGAAGCAGGTCCGCTAGGAAACGAAAGTAGACGCGTTGTGATGGAGCATTTTGTGGCGGACCTTCAGTTTGATAACAAATCTAACAGAAAAAAGCAACAGCACTGCAGACAATGTTCCAAGACGTGCAGCAGAATATGTTTGATATGTGACTGTTCACTACATGTTTCATGTTTTCTTACATACTTACTTACTGGCTTTTAAGGAACCCGGAGGTTCATTGCCGCCCTCACATAAGCCCGCCATTGGTCCCTATCCTGAGCAAGATTAATCCAGTCTCTATCATCATATCCCACCTCCCTCAAATCCATTTTAATATTATCTTCCCATCTAAGTCTCGGCCTCCCCAAAGCTATTTTCTCCTCTGGCCTCCCAACTAACACTCTATATGCATTTCTGGATTCGCCCATACGTGTTACATGCCCTGCCCATCTCAAACGTCTGGATTTAATGTTCCTAATTATGTCAGGTGAAGGATATAATGCGTGCAGCTCTGCATTGTGTAACTTTCTCCATTCTCCTGTAACTTCATCCCTTTTAGACCCAAATATTTTCCTAAGAACCTTATTCTCAAAAACCCTTACATACCATACAAAAGTATGAACTTTAGCATTTGGTGTTTTTACCTAGAGGTTAGTGTTAGAAAAAAAGGGAGAAGGGAGCCTCAGGTTGTCACATTTTGTTATATATATTTCGTGCATGAGTTTCTCATTAGTTTTAATTTTTCTATAGTGACATTTTCAGGGGTTTATTGATGTCCTAGAGAAATTTCAGACCCCGTTTCGGTATATTTCAAGCTTCAATCGTTCACACAAAGGAACAATAGTTATATGAGTTTATGATAATGCATTTCATGGTTCATTTAGCTTATGATATTTTGCTTTTATGATTGTTGTTTGATTACGTAAGTTGCTGGATAGAACTATTTATTTTTATACTGAAAAATGTTAAATAAGGAAATGTGTCGTAGAAGTCAGGCGCCTGGGATCGGAACCAGCTCTTGATAGCAGTCTGCACCTCTCTGTCAATCCCATGATATGACAAATGTCTCAATTCCGGTGAGGAATATGTTGAAAATTTTCCAATAAAATTGTGTTTTCTTTCTGCTAACGGCCCCTGGCGAACTTATTTTTGGCGGTCCAGGTAATTGCGGCCGAGTGGCCAAAATTTGTATAAGCACTTCTTTTGACATTATTAATATGGTGAAAGAAAAAAAAATAACTTTTTTATCTGCCATCAGAATGTTTGCTTGTAAGTTCTCCCGTTTTACCATAGTCACTCGACCAATAGCCTACTCTTCACAATTCCGCTTTCACTGTCATCTCCGTTTCGAAAAACTGGGCACCTTCTTGTGTTTGTTACGCGTCGTATCGACCATCTGCCGTGGCTGGAGTCCCTCGTGGTTTGTCCAGAGGTTGATAGATGACAGTGGTGGTGGATTCTAGACTACTTTGAGATCTACGAGGAGAACAAGCCCTGAATATCCAGGGCGGAGAATTAGACGACTCGGATCTCTCTGAGGTACGGCAGACCATCATCAGAAGTACGGACTTGTTGTCTGGAAAGAAATGCATGTGCGACTTAGCCGTGCAGCACAATTGGCATGCAACTTATTACATAACGGTTTCATAAAAGCTTACTATCCACACCTGTGGAGTAACGGTTAGCGCGTCTGGCCGCGAAACCAGGTGGCCCGGGTTCGAATCGCGGTCGGGGCAAGTTACCTGGTTGAGGTTTTTTCTGCGGTTTTTCCTCAACCCAATATGAGCAAATACTGGGAACTATCGGTGCTGGATCCCGGACTCATTTCACCAGCATTATCACTTTCATTCCATTGAGACGCTAAATAACTTGAGATGTTGATAAAGCGTCGTAAAATAACCTAGACCTATTAAAAAAAGCTTACTTGGTCTGCTTAGAGATAATTCCGTCATGTCTAGTAATTAACTACCAACTGTCAATGCCAATCCGAGACTGAAGAGTCGACGGGCTCGAGAAATAAAAAAAAAATCAGACGCATGGCTGTGCTATGACTTCCTCCGTGGTCTGTTGGTTAGCATGTTGGCTCCCAGATCGGGAGGTCCCGAGTTCGATTCAAGGGCTCGGCTTTCGGTGAATTTTTCTTGAAGAAGAAAAATTTCCTGAGTGTCTAGAGTCTTCAAATTTATATGAATGTGATTGTGAGTGTCCGGGTTAATATTACTCAGCCAATCTTAAAAAATATAAAGTACAATATTCTGTATCAGATGTTAATAGTACACTTTTGGTTGGCTCTCCCGATGAAGCAAAAGCTTGTGGCCGGGAGTGGAGTTTACATTAAATAATTAAAAAGTAATATTACACTTAAGCCTACACTAAAATAATTGTTTAATTTAATTAATCAAATATAAGCAAATAAAAGTAAAGTGAAAAATACCAAAATAATAATACAAGAAATAATAATAGGGTACAAGAAATACAATGAAATTATATCAGGTAATATACAGAAGAGTAGGTTAACTAGAAAGTACAAGGGCCGATAGTCCTTTAAACAATAATAAAGTAAAATAAAAAGTATTAAATAATACAATAAAATTGTGAAATAAATACAAAATATTATGCAATAATATAATGGAATAATATGTAATATATATAAATGGTATTTTAGTTCATTTTATTTATTGAATTTTGAAATTTTCATAACATAAAATTTATATATTTTTTAAATCTAATGTAAGAGAGAAGTATCAAAAAATAAAAAATAACAAAAATGAAATAAATAAATAAATAAATAAATACATGCATAAATAAATAAATAAATAAATAAATAAATAAATAAATAAATAAATAAATAAATAAATAAATAAATAAATAAATAAATAAATAAATAAACAAATAAATAAAATATTAGAATACTAATCAGTATTTAAAATCAGTTGAAGTGTTTGTTTTTTAAATAATTTATTACTGAAAGATGCTAATTTTGAATGTTTTTTAATTAAGTTAGTATACAATCTCGGGCCGAAATTTGAGCCATGCCTTAGTCCTGCTTCAGAATTGCATTTTGGTTCAAACAAAGGACATGATTTAATGTTTCTTCTTGTACTGTAACCATAGTCATAATAATTATTATTTTTATGGTAGTATTTTAATAGGGTATATATGCATATTTCTTTAATATTCATACATTAATATGTTGGCTAACAATAATGTTATAAAATGTATGAAGATCCTTTTGAAGTTTTGCCCTTAAAGTTAAAAATATCTGAGTTTCACTTTAAATATTTCTATCCCATGCGTGTTGAAATGGAATAACAGTGGCGGCCGATTCGATGATTGTGCTACTCTACTACATCCACGGAGTCTGTATATGAGGGCATATTAAATTCACATTTCATCAGTCTTATTAAAGGTATGCCATACCGCCAGGTTTCGTATGTTTAACCGGCTCATACCGTCTCATTTTAAGCACTGGTCTAGTTCATTCATTCATAGTGTTCTGCCCAAGGGCAGGTCTTTCACTGCAAACCTAGCATTGCCAGTCTTTCCTATTTTCTGCCTTCCTCTTTGTCTCTTCATATGACCCATATATCTTAATGTCGTCTATCATCTGATATCTTCTTCTGCCCCGAACTCTTCTCCCGTTCACCATTCCTTCGAGTGCATCCTTCAGAAGGCAGTTTCTTCTCAACCAGTGACCCAGCCAATTCCTTTTCCTCTTTCTGATCAGTTTCAGCATCATTCTTTCTTCACCCACTCTTTCCAGCACGTTTCTTATTGTATCTGTCCATTTCACACACTCCATCCTTCTCCATATCCACATTTCAAATGCTTCTACACCTTTTCCAGTTGTATTTTAGAAATTATCAATTGTATGTCAGATATGTACGTTAGAGGATGGAGGAACGCTGCATCAGACCGAGGGAACTGGAGGAGCGTTGTGAAGGAGGCTAAAGCTCACCTAGAGCTCTAATGCCAGAAGAAGAAGAAGAAGAAGAAGAAGAAGAAGAAGAAGAAGAAGAAGAAGAAGAAGAAGAAGAAGAAGAGAAGATGTGAGATATGTCAATTTAATTTCAGATAGTATCATTTGTATTTCAAATTAGTCAAATCAATTGTATTTCAGAAAACATCGATTGTATTACAGATTTTTCAATTTAATTTCAGATAGTATCATTTGTATTTCAATTAGTCAATTCAATTTCAGATAGTATCAATTATATTTCAGAAAATATCAATTGTATTTCAGAAACTATCATTTGTATTTCAGAAGTTGTCATTTATGTAATAATTCGATAAATTACATTGGAATTTACATTAAGAAGTATACTTTACAGTACAATACAGTACATTTTTAAAAATCCTTATATGAAACCCAATATACTTTAAAAGAATAAAAATAAAACAAAAAATTGAAGATACAAAATCTGAAATACATTTGATACCATCTAAAATACAATTGACAAATCTGAAATGCATTTGATACCATCTGAAATACAATTGACAAATCTGAAATACATTTGATACCATCTGAAATACAATTGACAAATCTGAAATGCATTTGATACCATCTGAAATACAATTGACAAATCTGAAATACATTTGATACCATCTGAAATACAATTGACAAATCTGAAATGCATTTGATACCATCTGAAATACAATTGACAAATCTGAAATACATTTGATACCATCTGAAATATAATTGACAAATCTGAAATGCATTTGATACCATCTGAAATACAATTGACAAATCTGAAATGCATTTGATACCATCTGAAATACAATTGACAAATCTGAAATGCATTTGATACCGTCTGAAATACAATTGACAAATCTGAAATGCATTTGATACCATCTGAAATACAATTGACAAATCTGAAATACATTTGATACCATCTGAAATACAATTGACAAATCTGAAATACATTTGATACCGTCTGAAATACAATTGACAAATCTGAAATGCATTTGATACCATCTGAAATACAATTGACAAATCTGAAATACATTTGATACCATCTGAAATACAATTGACAAATCTGAAATGCATTTGATACCGTCTGAAATACAATTGACAAATCTGAAATGCATTTGATACCATCTGAAATACAATTGACAAATCTGAAATACATTTGATACAATCTGAAATGCAATTGACAAATCTGAAATGCATTTGATACCATCTGAAATACAATTGATACTATCTGAAATTGAACTGACAAATCTGAAATACAATTTATAATTTCTGAAATTAAATTGACTAATCTGAAATACATTTGATAATTTCTGAAATACAATTGATTTTTTCTGAAATACAACTGGAAAAGGTGTAGTCGCTTCTCTTCACTTCGTCCTAATGTCCATGTTTCTGCCCCCACACAAAACACTTCACTAGTTCATTTTTTCCGTGCAGTAAGGGTTTCAAATTTTGAATTTTTTGGGACATCCGAAACTCCGTACGTAAACCCTCACCCACATTCTGGGAAGAATGTAGTTCTACGTCAAAAAACCTTTATAAATCGCGAGGATGAACGACTATAACTTCGTTGACATTTTTCACCTGTTATTTCAATAGCAGTTGCGGGAGGACCTGCATTTGGACTCCCACTGTAGCAGATTATAAGCGTGATTGTATCTGAGCGTTCTAAGAGAGCAATAGCCCCTGCATGCAAATTGCATGCGAGCCCGCTCTTCAACAATTTGCCAGTTCTACTGCATGTCACCACACCCTGCCGAAATGTTGCATTACCAGTAGCTAGCTGCGAGCTCCGGCACCAGAAACATTAATATAAGTCCTAGAACCGGATATTACAATTCAAGTCGCTAATTAGCAATGCTGAATGAACAGCTTCGTTAGGGCAACGGCTCGTAATGAGTGAGTGTGGGAGGAGGCTTCTGCCAGCTGACGAAAGGGGATCGCGTTTCGATTCTGGTGGACAAAGAGCAGGTTTCTCGCAAGTACTCCGATGCTGTCTTCTGTCAGTTCGTTATCGCCACTTCGTCGTCTTATCAACATCTCTGAACTGCCTCTACATTTCATAGTTGAATACCAATCACGAATTTTGATTTCATTTTCAGTAGTTGTGTAGGCTATTTAACATTACTTTTCGAATTTACCTTTAGGGAAGAAAATACACATCGACTATTCTGGATGTTTCTTGTATAGCTCGCGCAAGGAACGATTGCCGAAAAGCAATGGTGGCGTTGCTGTCCGTTTTGACGTGTGTATGTATTGTTCTCCAACCAGGAGATAAACCGTGAAAGGAATGTGCTTACTATTGCGTATCTATTGGAGCGAAGTAGATAATATTAGAGTTATAACGTCAGTTTAAAAATCATGCGCTCTCCTGCATATGTTATTTCCTGTATGGAGGGATTAAAAGACCAGGAGATTAACAGTGATCTAATTTTGTAACTAGGGTAGTATCAATATGTCTGTATCAATGTTATGGTTTGTGCTGTGAGAGATAGCCAATAGAGATACGAGTACCCACGTGTGTGACCTTATGACATCAACATTCATTCACAGCATCATCCCGCTTCGTTTCATTCCCTGGAGACTTTCTCGTGGTTGGAGTACAGTAGGCACGCCGAGGGAGCGAGAGGTACGGGCCAATGGAAGTACTGTCTCTTGCAAGAAGACGAACAAATGAGGACATCGCTGTGGAAATACAGAACGTAGCAAGAGAAAAATTCGAAGCTAATTAAACGCGCAACATATGTTTACGAATTAAATAATAATACTGTGCGATACAAGACACGTATTCACATGCAATGGAACAAACTAAAGTCGTAATGTAACTATCACAACGCAAGACTTTCTATCGACGTCATTTGTCTTCCAACTGTACTCTTGAACAGTGTTGCCAACAAATGAATTGTATCCCCGTCAGCCTAACACCTGCAAATCCGTCAGAATCCGACAAAATTAAGAAAGTAATAATAATAAAAATAAAAAATAAAACCCACTCAGTATATCAATATAGGCTACAAATTAATAGAAAGCAAAATTTTAACACAACTGACTTACCAATGTTGATTAAAATAATGGATAAATTTCAGAACACGGATTCCTTCCTTTCCCTCTTACTTCAAAATTCCAACCTTGTGCACACAAAATAAATTACTGGCATTGAAAAGTGCCTTTTCGTAAGCATGATGATGCGCATTTGACAAACGGAGACAAATCTGCTCCTTTTTTTTTTTTTTTTTTTTTTTAAGATGTTTGTCAGTGAGGAATCCGTATATTGAAAATTTCCCAAAATAATAATTCGTCAATCTCTGTCTTGATTACTATGAAACCTGAAAAAAGGGGATTCCTGAACATGGTACGGCACGGGAATGGCTGTTCAAAGAAAAAAGGAAAGTCCAGCAATAACAATAATTAAAAATGACGGTAGCTAAAAAAGTAAAAAAAACGATGTAAATCGTAATTTCCGCCAGAAAATCCGTCACCCGTCAAAGGCATTCTTTTTCCGTTCGCTACGTTGAAATTCCGTCAGTTTTGACGGATTATCCGTTCAGTTGGCAACACTGCTCTTGAATATCATTCAAACTATCTCGTGACCTTTCCTGTCTCCCTCTCTTCCTTATCGCAGTGTTTCATTCGCATTCCTTTCGTCGGTATTCCCTACGTGCGAGACTTGTACTTGTACCCCAAAAAATAGTTTGCCTTTCAAAAAGAAGAGGGTCTGTAGTAGAGTCCAGATTTATATGTAGCCTACTAAAATTTGATATTTTTACTCGGTAGATATAATTTATAAACATACAAGCCATGCCCTCCATTCCTTTAACATTCAGTAGTCCTCTTTGGTACCGTTCACGGTCTCCTCTTACTCGCCACTCACAAATAAGAGCGCGGTTTTCAAAATGCTTGTCTAGTTCTTGTGATCAAATTCTCTATTTATTACATTTCGGAGTGTTGTGAACAGGCTTAAATATACTCCTAACTGATACCATATTCATTCAACTATACCAGGTGAAATTCTTAATTTTTAGTACATTTAAATCCTAGCTCTAATGATTAGAATTATAGGTAAGTAGGTAAGTGTATAGATAGGCCGACAAACAGGTAGACAGAAAGACAGGCAGTCAACCAGACAGATAGACATACAGACGGACAAAAGGACAGACAGACAAAAAGACAGTCAGAAATACAGTCATAGACAGATGGAAAGACAGACAGGTACAGGTTTATCTGTAACATTACGTCATAACATGCTTTATATTTAGCATGAGCCGGTCGCGGAGTCTCAGCGACAGCATCCACCTGCATTAAACGTCCAGGAGTTCACATGAGATTTCCTTTTATGCAATCCCTTTCCAACTCATAAAAGGATTTTTAAATGTCATTGTGCACGTTCCCCCGCATAATGTGGGGTCCGGTCCTGCATTCTTAGAAAGCCATTCACCTCACCCACCAATAATAAGCTACACCACAGTTTCTTCACCTGGGATCTTGTACAATTGGAGATATGAGAAGGTTCTCTGTGAATACCGATTGAAATACCATTTACAGTGAAGGGCGCAAGAAACGAGTAATTAGAAAAGCGTATAAATGAGGAGCCATTTTGAGTCTAGATTGGAGAGAAACTGCCAAAAGTATCGTGAGTACAAGAAACACGTAAAACCGGATATCGCGTGATTCGGGCTTTAGTTTTCAGAGACACCTGTAGGCTTAATATTATATAATATAATATAATATAATATAATATAATATAATATAATATAATATAATATAATATAATTGCAAGTAAACTATTGAACTTACAAGCAGAGTGAATTCTTCAATTTCCGAGACTTTCTAATGCACTTCACAAACGTGTATTGTACAGTATTTTTTGCACAATAGTTTATTTTGAAAATAATATTTTTAAAAATCTTAATATACAGTAGGCCTAAGTACGTTACACTATGAACAGCTGACTGATATTAGCAGTCTGGTCAACGTACAAACTTTTCCATCAACTTCAATGTGAAGGAGTAAAAGTGATACAGGTACTTTTCGTGTTCAATTGGAATAAGTTTCACTTATTTTTGTTAAATGAAGTTTGAAATGTATAAGTAAAGTTCAGTACATTTCAAATGCAGTGATTTGTTTTATATAATGTATATAAATTAACACGGCCTTTTGCGTATGAATTTTACATGCAATTTAGCTATACATAGAAGGCAGTGGTTTTCATTACAACACTAGAGCACTTATTTATAATATTTCAACATACTTATCTAAGTTGGCAACTCTGAATTCAGTAAAATCAACTTTCAATCGTGGCGGCCGTTTGCTTAACGACGAGAAAACACACTGCCGTGAAACAATTATTTTTGTAACTATTACTGTGCGAGTTATGACATCATCGCATCGAGACATTTTTAAACGACATTCTATAGCATTTTTAATGTCATCTGAAGAGCACACTTTTTGTATCGCTTTGTAATACTTAATTTGTTGTATACAGAAAAATTACTGTGGTTGTGGTTACTAAAGTAACAATTTAATTGTTAATACATTTTGTTAATCCTTGTGTTTTGAAGCAATAAATCAACATAAAACAAGATGTCCTTAACAGAAAATAAGAGAACTGAGATCCTAATGATGATAGGATTACATTAATAAGGTAATTTTTCTACAAACCGCAAGGACAATTCTTACATAAAACAGAATATATACATTTCATGTTTATTTTAAATATATTCGTACCACTGTTTCACGATAAGTTTTCTTAAATTTCGCGTAAAATTGATAAGAAGATGCTTTCATGAGTTGAATGAAGTATCGAGATAATTTCACGATAAGTTTGTCCGTTTTTTTCACAAATTTCTTGGTTTCCAGTCAACTCTTACATTACGGAATTTACAATAACAATGTTATTTTTAATTTAATAAAATCTACGACTGCAATATTACGTCTCACGAAAAGGCGTACTTCTTCATGGCCGTCCCAACTCCATTACCTTTCAACAATACAACAGGAAATAAGCAGAGAATACAAACTTTGTCATGGATAGTACTAGACTGTGGTGATATCAAAACAGTTTTTATTTCTATTTACATTCACGCGCGCGAATCACGAGTGAATTTTTCTTAAGGAAATGAAAACCTCTAGTAATATTTAATAAGACTATTTCGCGTATGTAATAATAAGTAAATAATTAATAAAACACAGATACTGTACTTCAACCACGAGAAAGTCTTTGGGGACTGAGACGAAGCGGGGTAATGCTGTGAATGAATGTTGATGTCATAAGATGTCATAAGGTCACATACGTGGGTACTCGTATCTGTATTGGCTAGCTCTCACAGCACAAACAATAACATTGATACACACACATATTGATACTACCCTAGTTACAAAATTAGATCACTGTTAATATCCTGATCTTTTAATCCCTCCATACAGAAAATTACATACGCAGGAGAGCGCATGGTTTTTAAACTGACGTTATAACGGTAATATTATCTATCTACTTCGCTCCAATAGATGACGCAATAGTAAGCACATTCCTTTCACGGTTGATCTCCTGGTTGGAGAACAGTTACTATTAATTATTTTCATCTCATAATATATTTTCATTGTCATTCTTTAAAGAAAGAATGAAAATATTTATTTACGAATACGACTAGAGCCATATGGTTTAATAATCTAACTGCACATGAATGAAACAACGAATAATGGAAGTATTCATTTCTTATTATAAACAAAATTAAATTTTAAAATATGGAAATCAATTTAAATGTATGTAAAATTATGGAAATGACGTCCCTTAAAAGTAAATTCATTGAGTGTACTTAATGTTGAGGAAATTGATGTCGATCAATTATTTATGAGAATATTGACAATAATTAGATTATTGCATTCCTCTGTAAATTGGTGAAACAACTGCGAATCATCGACAAGACAAAAGACAATATTGCAGTGATAGATGGCTCTGATTGGTTGAAATTCAAGAGGTTCTTTCACTTTATTAGTGAAATGGTCTTTACGAAATGTAGTCTTTAAAATCAGGCAAATGTTGTTATGAACCTTATTTTTGTTTTGTTAGGGCAGTGCTTCTATAAGAACACTGTAATGATGAGCGAGTCAAATTAATAGAAAATATAAAAGACCAGTGACGTGCAAAATGCATATTGTACATAATATTTGTTTATAAAAACAGGTACAAACATAGCCCAGATGTTGCGTTTATTGCGTTAACAACTATTAGACGATAGCTCAATTCGAAATTAATTCTAATTGAAATTGATCACAGAACACATAATTTACATGAAATGATGTCATCGTCATCATTATCATTAGGACTGAGACTTGGTTATCTTCTGACATGAAGGATCTGGCATAAAATTATGAATGAATGAATTAATTACTTGCGCAAGAACTAATAAATATGCATTGTATCATGACCAGTGCTTTTTTTTTCTAGAGACAAAGGAGGTAAAACTCTGTGAAATTTATCTGAGAGGAGAGGGGGATGATTCTAGGGACCGTACTTTGTGCCAGGAGGCTACAATGTTAAGTATTACTGGAGTTTTTAAATGATGAACGCATGAGCATCTAGCAAGCGAAGTAGTCTACTTGACTGAATGCTCACGCGAGTCTTGTTTCCTGGACAGGAAGTAGCTCAGAGCCGAGTCTTCACGTGGAAACTCACACACACGGAGAGAGAGAGAGAGAGAGAGAGAGAGAGAGAGAGAGAGAGAGAGAGAGAGAGAGCCCAGCATAGGGTAAAGGGTAAGGAGTGTATCGTAATATGCACCGTCGTGCAGAAGGGAGAGGCAGAAAGCATACCCACCAGCAGCCACTAATGCACGTCAGTGCATCTCTTATCCGCGGTTAAGAGACGCTAGCCCGAGGGTGTACTGTGCTGATGACTGCTGTGGTAAACATTCGACAAGTTTGAAGCTTAATGCAGCGGTTCCCAACCTTTTTAGACTGACGACACGCTTTGCTGAACTCCCACAATATCGCGACACACTTATTTGATTTTATTAATAATAATAATAATAATAATAATAATAATAATAATAATAATAATAATAATATAATAATAAACACTACTTTTCTTCTGGAGAAAAATGTGGTCGAACTCTGTGTAGAATATTTTATAGCGGACGGGGAGATGGGGGTGTCTAAATTTTCAAAATTAGTCCTGAAAAATATTAAACTTCTGCTCTAATTTTAGGACCAAAAGAGATTACTGTCCACTGCTCAGGAATTTTGTCGTTTTTAACCTCCTTTTCTTCCAACTAATATTTCCAAGATCTAAGCGGAATTGAAAGAAGAATTATATTAAAAATATAGTTATTCACACATATATCGGTTTCATAATGAAAAATGCAACAAAAAAGTGTCGTTCCAGCGCGTTCCGCCAGAAAAAAGAGCACTGATAACAACTTCTATGTAGTGTCGGACATCCAGTGTTGTAGATAGATTGATGTTAACACGCAATCGAAAATTCTAAAAGAACAAGCAGCAACTTGAGTGGTATTAGAAAAAAACGAAGGTATGTGTCAAAAATCCCAACCTATCTATGCTGATGTCCGATAAAAGATTTAAATTATTGATTTTGAAAACTCGCCTATTTAAGTTAATGTGAAGTTTGCGCTTGGTGGGTTGCAAAGAGTTTCTCTATACGTGGCCTTATGGTTGAAAAACTGAACTGAGCATTGTTGCAGGTGTTCACGTTTCATTGGTAAAGTCTGTCTCAAAATAAAATGTACCATATCAAAGACTTCGTTGCAAATAAAAAATACGTTGTAAAGAGACTTTCTGGATTCAATAAAATTTATTTTTCAATTCCAAAATTTCGCGACACACTCCATACAGTTGCGCGATATACCAGTGTGTCGCGACACACCGTTTGGGAACCCCTGGCTTAATGAAAAGAATGTTGGAAATAGGCTACATCATTTAGCAAAGGTCACGATGAAATTCTGATCAACTGTTTGAAGCTGCTGAATCCTCCTTTCTAACCTGCAGATTAATACTAGATCGTACATAAGCAATGTCGGTTTTGTAATTTTGGTGTTTTATAAGATTTTGATGATTTTCTTTAGTTGGACAATACAATTTACAGAACGCTACGGTTTCTATTGCGTATTGTGAGCATGTGACTGTCGTCTTATTGTTAATACATTATATATAGGGGAGAGTCGGGTAGTATCGGACATCGGGTAATATCGGACAATGAGTTTCTTTCATCTACCACACGATGATAGTACCTGATTGACATGGTTACGTTTCTGTGATGTTGCATAGAGAAACGTAACCATGTCATTCAGGTACTACCATATGGTGGTAGATGAAATAAATGCACTGTCCGATACTACCCGATGTCCGATACTACCCGATGTCCGATACTACCCGATGTCCGATACTACCCGACTCTCCCCTATATATATATATATATATATATATATATATATATATATATATATATATATATATATATATATATATTTTATACGAGTCTTAAACAATTCAAATACACCTATGGTAAATGTTTGAAAATGATATAGCTTGTATTACAGTGTGTTGTGTATTAATATTATTCTTGTATTCAGATTATTTATTATTGTAACTTACTAAGCTTATTGTTTCATTAATATTAACTTTTATACAGTATTAAAGAGATTTTCACTGCATTTTGACTTCAATATTTCAACTTCTCTTCTTGTATATCTTTATATTTTTTTGTGTTTCTTATATTTATGTCATTAGATTGTCTTTTTCTCCACAAATTTGTCCTATATATTTGTAATCTTTTTATTATATAATTAATATTGAGTTATATGTGCATATTGTATATTGAATTTATCCTAATTATGTTTATATCTTTATTTAAATAAATAAATAATTAAATAAATAAATAAGTAAGTAAGTAAATAAATAAATAAATAGATAAATAAATAAATAAATAAGTAAATAAATAAATACATAAATAAATAAGTAAATAAATAAATAAATAGATAAATATGAAATGCGAGTTATGAAGTATGAGATTACAGTTCTTCTAAATCAGTACTTGAAACGAAATTGTAAAGCTGCTACCGCCGCTGAAACAATATTATGTGAAGTTGAGGGTGAAGGCGTCGTTAGTGAACTTGTAGCACAACTATGGTTCCAGCGTTTCAACAATGGAGAAGAGACATTAAATATTTATAACGTTCTGGAAGACCTAAGATGAGGAAAATTGAGAATACATGCAGTTTTGGAAGAAAATTCACAAAAAAGTATTCGTAGGTTGTCAGAAGAACTCGGTGCCTCAAAAGATACAATATATCGCCAGTCACCACGTTAAATCATACAGAAGATGTAGTTCTGTATCTCATGAATTGACACATGAACGGACTCAACGCAGAGTGAATATCATCTGTCGTTAGCCTATCATTAATCCCATGGATGATATTTATCAGAAAAATTGTCATATATGATGAAAAATGGGCGTATTACCGCCGCAACCGTGGCATCTCAAAACAGTAACAGATCCCTGGTCAGCTTGCCAAAGTCACTGTTAAACAAAATCGGATCGGTCCCAAAGTAATGTTATGTGTCAGGTAGAATTTTGAAGGTGTGGTTCACTGGAAGTTTGTTCCAAACAGATGTGCGGTAAACAGCTAAACGAGTTCATGAAAATTTGAGAGTGAGGTACTCGGCATTAGCTAGTCGAAATAGAATTATTTTGCACAGGACAATACAAAGCCACATATCGCTCGAACAACCATGAAAAAAATCCAGAATCTGGAAGGAATTGCTACCATATCCGGCATAGAGCCCTGATCTTGCGACTTTAGATTACCGTCTGTCTGGATCCATGGCCCACTTTCTGCGTGGAAGAAATTTCCAAAACTTGAAAGCCGTTGAAGTGGGTATCATCGAATTCTTCGCATCAAAAACTATAAACAGGTACCGTTGCGGTGTAACAAACCTAGCTGAAAGGTGGCTCAAGACCAAAGAATCTAATGACATTTGTTTTGAAGATTGGATTAATTTCCTATCACAACACACTCCAACTATTCATAAATTATTCATTCTCTATATCTTTCATTTTATTTTGTTCTTTAATTTTTAATTTTATTCATTTTTTCCATTTAATATGAATTCATTCCTAGTTTATTTATCATCAATGATTCACTTGCAGCCTCTCTCATTTTTGGTTTAAATTATTCATTTATTACTATTTTGGGCAACTACTAAATATACATAGGCCAAATAGAAATGATCGGGACGAAATTGAAATACAAACTGCTGAGCCATTTATACCGGAACCCACACTTTCGGAAGTCGAAATTGCGATAGAAAATCTGAAAAAGTACAAGTCTCCAGGTATTGATCAAATTCCTGCAGAATTAATACAAGAGGGTGGAAGGGCAGTATCTAGCGAAATTTATAAACTTGTACTTGCAATTTGGGAAAAGGAAATTGTACCAGAACAATGGAAGGAGTCCATAATCGTACCTATTTTTAAGAAGGGGGACAAGACTAACTGTAGTAACTTTCGAGGAATATCACTTTTGTTGACGTCGTACAAAATTTTGTCGAATATCATTTTGAGAAGATTAACTCCATATGTAGATGAAATTATTGGGGACCATCAGTGTGGTTTTAGACGTAATAGATCAGATTTTTTGTATTCGACAGATATTGGAGAAAAAATGGGAGTATAAGGGTACAGTGCATCAGTAATTCATAGATTTAAAAAAAGCGTATGACTCGGTTGAGAGAAGTTTTATATAATATTCTTATTGAATTTGGTATTCCCAAGAAACTAGTTCGATTAATTAAAATGTGTCTTAGTGAAACATACAGCAGAGTCCCTGATGCTTTTCCAATTCACTGCGGGCTAAAGCAGGGAGATGCACTATCACCTTTACTTTTTAACTTCGCTCTAGAATATGCCATTAGGAAAGTTCAGGATAACACAGAGGGTTTGGAATTGAACGGGTTAGTTACATCAGCTTCTTGTCTATGCGGATGACGTGAATATGTTAGGAGAAAATCCACAAACAATTAGGGAAAACGCGGAAATTCTTGTTGAAGCAAGTAGAGCGATAGGGTTGGAAGTAAATCCCGAAAAGACTAAGTATATGATTATGTCTCGTGACCAGAATATTGTACGAAATGGAAATATAAAAATTGGAGATTTATCCTTCGAAGAGGTGGAAAAATTCAAATATCTTGGAGCAACAGTAACAAATCTAAATGACACTCGGGAGGAAATTAAACGCAGAATAAATATGGGAAATGCCTGTTATTATTCGGTTGAGAAGCTTTTGTCATCTAGTCTTCTGACAAAAAGTCTGAATGTTAGAATTTATAAACAGTTACATTACCGGTTGTTCTGTATGGTTGTGAAACTTGGACTCTCACTTTGAGAGAGGAACAGAGATTAAGGGTGTTTGAGAATAAGGTTCTTAGGAAAATATTTGGGGCTAAAAGGGATGAAGTTACAGGAGAATGGAGAAAGTTACACAACGCAGAGCTGCATGCATTGTATACTTCACCTGACATAATTAGGAACATAAAATCCAGACGTTTGAGATGGGCAGGACATGTAGCACGTATGGGCGAATCCAGAAATGCATATAGAATCTTAGTTGGGAGACCGGAGGGAAAAATACCCTTGGGGAGGCCGAGACGTAGATGGGAGGATAATATTAAAATGGATTTGAGGGAGGTAGGATATGATGGTAGAGACTGGATTAATCTTGCTCAGGATAGGGACCAATGGCGGGCTTATGTGAGGGCGGCAATGAACCTACGGGTTCCTTAAAAGCCAGTAAGTAAGTAAGTAAGTAAGTAAGTAAGTAAGTAAGTAAGTAAGTAAGTAAGTAAGTAAGTAAGTAAGTAAGTAAGTAAGTAAGTAAGCAAGTAAGTAAGTATTATTCATTTATTTGTTAATGAATTAACCAATCATTTCTGTCCTTTCATTCGAAATCTGCCATTTTGTCTCATGTTTTATTAGGTAATTTATCCCGTTCTTCGGCCATTCATTAGTTAATTCATTCTTAATTAATTGATTCATTCACCTTGAATAAATTAATTCACTCATTCATTCTTTTATTTTCTATCTTTCCTTCCATTCTTTCCTCTATCACGGATTAAATCCGTGCCACGCACTCATTTCAGGTTCCCTAATTTTATTTATCCTTCGTTTCCTTTTCTTTATTTTATTTTCGTTTGTTTTAATTTCTCATTGAAAATAAATTTTCTAGCTCATTCGCTCACTTTCTCTTTCTTTTTGTTATTTGCTTCGGTCTGCCTCTTGTACAGAACGATTACATATTTTTACGAAAGTTTGGTTGGTGCAATGTTTCGTTAAGATAATTAATTTCCTAGACAGGAAATAGCTCAGAGCCAAGTCTTCACACACACACGGAGAGAGAGAGAGAGAGAGGGAGCCCAGTACAGTTCACTAATTTTTCTCTGATGAATGACACTTTGAGAAGTCAATGAACCGAGAGCACCTCCATTCTCGTTGTGAATTTTCACGGGTATGATAATAAGCAATGGAGTATTTGGCAGAACACGCAAATAGAGCACTGGTAGTCATGCAATTAGAACTCCATTCACGGCTATACGTACGTCAAATATCGCTTATCACAGGCCACCGACTGCGTTGCGTAAATACCGTGTCTGGTTTAGTGACTTTTCGTGTTGCGATGTTGCTGCACGTGGTTCTGCTACGTCGTGTTTGGCTTCCGTGAGGGCAGAGATCGGGGGGGAAACGGCAGCTGGTATGCATTATTAGGTGGTGTGGGGAACGTTCTTTTCATGATATTTCAGAAGGGAGAATAAATCTAGTGTTCTGTGCAATCAATATTGCGTCTAATACGAATATCAAGTGAGTTCAATGTCGAATTGCTGCGGTAATGGTGAATTAGTCGGTGACAGTTTTGCCGACATCATTCGTAGTGTTGCTCATATACCGAAAACATTGCTACAGGAATATGTGAATGTAAACGGACTTGGTAATGTATCAAACACATTTCACTTATATCTGACTGTCGTAATTGTTGCTGGTGTCATTGTATTTGCGTTTAAATTGATCTTAACGTGGTGGTGCAATTTCATTGGCTGTTCGAGAGGATATACCGCTCAGGGCGGGAATGGTGTAGTGATAATTTCGTCGTCTGCTGAAGAAACAAATGGGCACGCCCCCCTGGAAGACTTGGATTACAGATCTTCTCTTTGAATTGAAAGAACATCGTTAAGGTCTGTGAGTCCATTCATTTTTATTAGCGTTTATGAATATTATGGCATACGAATGTACATTAATCACTCTTGTGCAAACTTAACCTATAATGTGTGATATTATAAATACTTAATATATAAGCACAATTTGAGATAACTGCAAAACAGCCTTCAGGAAGCCTACTCGTGTGTCTTTGCTTTGTGGAATTTTAAGATAAAATATTTATTAATACTCAATAGTTTTAAATTAAAAGCAAACATGAAAACAGGCAACTAAGATTAATAAAGATAAATGCTATTCCATGCTTGGTTGGAGATAATGATTATGATGATGATCATGATTGACTGAATAACTTTCAAGAAAAGTGAGCTACAACGTATTAATGATTAATGTTCTAACTTTTTCCCAATTTTATACCAGTTTATTTTTGTTTCTGTTGGTTTGCTTAGTTATTTTCCTACCTAGCCCTGATCTAATTTTTGTATATACAGGTTGTACCGAGTTTCAGTGCACGGTTTACTTTATGAGAAAAAGACAAAGACATAAATTGTTCATCTTTTTAATATCGTGACATTCATAGTAAATATTAAAATTTTAAGGAGATGGTATGAAAACATCGACATCGAAACTTTCCATACAATTTATTTGAAAAATATTTCATTAGAAGTATTGGTTCTATTTCATACAAAGAACCTCATGTCAAAATTTGTGTACCCAAATCCCTAAAACACTGTATATAGCCTATATTTTTTTACAAATCAGTATAATCAACAGACGTATTCATTAGTGCTGTGCAAATTTGTCATTTTATATTATGTTACAAATAACTAATAGCCTAACTGAACTTTACTGTTTAAAACATTTAGTACAATGCAGTCTTGAGGTGTTTAAAATATTATATATGTGCGTGAGTATGAATATGAAATCTGCTTAATTTTCAGAAAGAATAATCTTTATCAATGTTTACATAATTGGTAGCCTAATTAAAAATAAAGGTATTATATTATTATTTTTTGTTATTACTATTATCATCATCATCATCGTCATATAATCATCATTGTGAATAACTTTCAATAAGATATAAGAATGTTCTATTTTGTTTGTTGTTTGACCATGTCATCTGTGTCTTAAGGCAACTTGTTAAACACAAGCAACTTTATTTTTGTTTATTTAATCAATAAATATGTTTTGTTTCTTATACTGTTTTTATTTTGTTGTTTGATTGCTATTCCTTATTATTGTTTTATTATTTATTGTTTTCTCCTAATAAAGAACATGAATAGGCCTATACCATATAAAAATACACACTATAATGACGGGTCAGGTGTGAGTTATGTTACACGAGTCACGTAACAGCTACTGAAATATTCAACGGGTAGAACAGTTTATTTTTCGAGTAATTGTGATGTGTTAGGTTTTCATCACATTATTAACATAAACGTTAACTTCACATACTGATGACTTGGCTTTACGTTATGTTATTCTTCATATATGAAAATGTGCTTGATGAAAGTTAACAAGGCTCTGTAATCAAGTTTATAGTACATAATTTCATCGGCAGCGGTTCTAGGGGACAGGCCTATATTTTGGATGCGGTTCAAACAGAAATGTGGAGTTTCTTGCTGTATTTTATAACAAATAGATTATAAATACATTAAGAATTAGTTTCAATGTCCTTTCTGTTCTATTTCCATTTTATCAATTCAAGGAAAGGTTTATTTTTAGCGAAGAAAGAAAAGTTTTTTATTTTACTTTTTTATACTAGGTGAACAGTATAGAGCAGAACAGGTTTCACGGCCGGCTGGCTATGCGCGCGGAGGTGGGGGATTCAAGGCCATGCGAGGTCGTGAAACCTGTTCTGCTCTATACTGTTCACCCAGTATTTGGTGAATCCTAGTCTCCCAGTAAACTGTTACTAAATTTTATAATATATTTTATGCTCGACCATGCCGAAATGTAGTAATTATACACCTGGTAGTAGTCCTTTAATCACCTCATTAAAGTACACCTATTCATTATAATTCACTTGTTTAGCCAATGAGAAATCACCATTGTACCATTATGAAACCGCAAGTATTGATTATTCTCGGATATGCAATCGAAAGACAATTAGCGAAAAGTCACGGAGGCTGGAAATCCAATACTGTCGCAGAAAGTTATGTTCTGTTACTATAATAATTAGCCTTAATTGTAAATAATATTCAAATAAATTCAATTTGTCATCTCGTTTTTCAATTCTAAATCAATTTCCAGGTTATATCAAGATTAATGTTCATGTTATTCTCTAGATTATATCAAGGTCAATTACTTTCGTGCCTCAGAAAAAATCAATACTTTCGCGTCTGCGCACATCTCACAATTCAGGTCAGTTCCGCTCCTCACTTATATAAACATAACATGAATAGTTATGAATAATTTCAAGTTAGAAATATGGTCGAGCATAAAAAGTCGTATGAAACTTGCCTATATGGTAATTAAGACGCTCGTATGAAAATTATGAAACGAGCGCAAGCGAGTTTCATAAACAAACATACTCGCGTCTTAATTACTACCATTATAGGCTCGTTGCATAATGTACTATTATATTATATTATGTAGGATCCTTAATCTTTCTTACGAATTTATCGGTATTTCATACTTTCTGGTGAATTCCGTCACTGCTTAATTAAACTGTGAAATAAATATATAAATATTGTGCATTTGGTCTATAGATTTTGCGTAAGTTAAATCAAATCACAAAAGTATCCTTACGGAACAATGAGACAGTGCAGTAAGAGACACAATCACTGCAGACGCAAGGTGTAAAAGTGACGAACGGTAGAATAGGAAACTAATAGTGAACAAGTAATTTTACTGTGTATAGAAAGTTACTCAGACAGGGAGGACAACCATGCAATGGAATGAAATTGAATTTCGGGAGGCGGGCACTACGACCCAGCACTTCTCACGATCTATTACGCTAACTCCCAAGCTAGCCTCAGGAAGTCTTCGGGGTCTCTCCTCCGTAAAAAAGAAAAAAAAAAAAGACTTAAGCTGGGTGCATTCCCAAACCCATATCGGCTGACTACTAGAAGTGGGTAAAAAAAAAGTTAAAACAGTTTCTTTTTAAATTGTTTCACAATTGAATAACCTGTTCCAAGAGTGTTACACTGCTCCAGTGATCACTTCAACGTTCCACATGGTTCCAAGAGATAAACAGTTCAATTTCTAAACAACTTCCCTGTCCTTTGCTGTCTGCGAAGACCACGTGTAGCGCTATCATCGACCTCCAATCGAAAGTAGAAGTATCGATGTTCCACACTGCCTTCGTGCAACAGTAGCCTATGTAGGACAGCGTAATTTAATTATACGAATCAATTTCCCTAATAAATGTGCTATTAATTATTATTAGCCGCCCATTGATGGAGAATATGTTCATGGTGCCCAAACACAGTGTTAATTATTAATATACTGCGAAAATATTATCGCCTAATGTCTTATCGTTATTAAACTCTCCTAAGGTTATATGCGTTATTTTTACTAAAATCGATTCATTTTGAATTGTACAGGGTCATCATTTTATTTTTACTTCAGTTTTTATTGTACCTGAGTTTTTTAATGTACTTCACTCCCACCCCTCCTATTAATAAAGTTCAACCGTCCTGCACACAGATCCAAGACTGCATATACAGTCATAGTAGCCTTACGGTCATAGTAAACACTACGTTCCAAAAATATGTTCGCGTTTTCCAGTGACGAAAGAGCTTTCAATATTGAATCATTTTCGCACAGGTACTGTCGTCCATTTGCCTACGTCGTATCCCGGTTTCCCCCACCTGCTTTTATTCGCCAGCTAGTGGCTGGGCTGTCGTCTTAGCTCTTTTGTGAGAACATTAATTTCTGTTAGGAATTGGACGTCTACGTAATATTATACAACTGTTTAAAACAACTTAAATAAAAGGGCCTCGTTAAGTAATTAACTGTCACGTGATTTCCTCCCTTTCTACGACCCTACGACATAACCACTTGGACGGACAGTAGATAGTATGTCTGAGTAATTTTATCTTTTCGGATCGGGCAGAAGTGAAGATTGAATTTACAGTATGTAAGGTACTATTTTATAGAATAGGTACAGAATTATTTCAACATGAGTTACTAGTTACAAGGACGAAACTGGTAATTTGGTACAGTAGTCTATAGTGCTATAATATGCACATTAGAACTGAAGCCTGTATCGAAATGAAGGGCCACCATTTTCAAAAATGTGTTTAAATATCCATTAACTTCATTCTCTATATTGTACGGTATAATTTACACTGCATAATGAATACGTCCACATGGACAGCTCAGTTCGTGAGTAAAAACACTCATTGTTAATACTATGCTGTATTTTGATTAAACAAAAACCTAGTGAAAATGATCAAACTCCAAATCGCGATATTTCCTGGTTTACGTAAATGGATGAACTACTTTTCTTCCCTCCTATACCTGGCAAAGTGATTTGTTTGTATATTACGCCAGTATCATCGAACTCCGGTCGTGGAAGGGAGTAGCAAACGGTGTTGATCCAAATGTATAGCCAGGTTAATATTAAAAATGTTAGTAAAAATAAAATGATGTCCCTGTAGTTATTTACTCTACTTTTTAACAGTAACCTACGAAAAATGACTTTCGTCGTCATAATACATTGAACAGCTGATTTAAAGACGATTCAAGGGCTTTGAAACATGTTCTTGAATCAGATGAGAAGTTGACACAGTTGGAACAGTTGGTACTGATGTTGTAAACATATTCTTATGAAACTGTTTCTTTGAAATTGTTATTTTGGAACAGCTTCGTTCATGAAACAGTTACAGTTGAAACTGTTTCTTAAAAAGAACAGTTTATCCCATCTCTACTGACTACACTAACTCTCTGCGTACTCAGATTTCGGGTTACGAGCAGGCTACCCCAGTCGTCCCTAGGCCAGCCCCCTCCGTTCGTCGCCGGCCTGCGTTCGAGAAATGCTATGGAATGGTGACAGAATGAAAAGATATTGACGGAATGATGTAGATGCCTAATATGGGGAAACAGGAGAACCGCGAGGAAAACACCAACTGCGGCCTTGTCCGCCACTGTGGGTTTTTCATTGAAAAATCCCAGGCCTGACAAGGACTCGAGCTCGGACCGTTTGTGTGACAGGCGAAGGTCTGACCACTCAACCACCGCAGGGGTCTTACTGGGTGTAGACAATTACACAAACAGAAAGGACAACCATACATATATGAGCGCTTACTCGGAATGGTTTATCGAGTAGCCGAGATTCAAATGGGCCACTCTTACCTAGGAGAACTTTGCCCTATAAGGGACACATGACTTTTTTCATTTCTTATTCTTAAATCAAATACCTTGCTTGCTCTTTATGTTATAATATACAGTATGTGCATGTTTCTTCTAGGCCTGCTTATATTTTTATGAAATTTTAACAACATAACTCTAACCAAAGAATTCCGTCGGAATATGTATTATACAGTATGTCTTTCTCGTGTTAAATTTTACTGTACCTGGTTAACATGTTTCGGCCTGCTATTGGCCTTCTTCAGAATTGGTTGTTGCTGGTCTTGGCGCCTTTTGTTTTGTTTCCTGTGGGGGTGTGTTTGTGTAGTGTAATGTGGAGTCAAAGAGTGTGTGTGTTCTGAAATTGAATTGTGTGTTGAGAATTTCATTTGGATGTGTTTTTTGTATCTTTGTTCTAGTGTGTTTAGTTTATGGCTTTTGGTTGGATGTGTAGAATTTCCATATCTGTGTTGATGTCTCTTTAGGTGTGGTTAGCATTTGTGATGTGTTCTGCATATGTGGAAGTGTTTTGTAATTTTGTTATGGCTGTGATGTGTTCTTTGTAACGTGTTTGAAATGATCTGCCTGTCTGTCCTATGTAGAAGTTGTTGCAGGTGTTACATTTGAGTCTGTATACGCCTGTGTGGTTGTATTTATTTGTTTGTGTTGTTTGTGTGTTGAGATGTTTTTGTGGAGTATTATTTGTTCTGTATGCGATGTTGTAATTTAATTTCTTGAATGAGGTTGCAATCTTGTGTGTGTTTGTGTTTTCGTGTTTCTCAAAGTGAGAGTCCAAGTTTCACAACCATACAAAACAACCGGTAATATAACATTGTTTTATAAATTCTAACTTTCAGCTTTTATGAGAACAGACTGGATGACAAAGCTTCTCAACTGAATAATAACAGGCGTTTTCCATATTTATCCTGCGTTTAATTTTCTCGCGAGTGTCATTTATATTTGTTACTGTTGCTCCAAGATATTTGAATTTTTCCACCTCTTCAAAGGATAAATTTTCAATTTTTATATTTCCATTTCGTACATTATTCTGGTCACGAGACATAATCATACTTTGGTTTTTCGGGATTTACTTCCAACCCTGTCTCTTTACTTGCTTCAAGTAAAATTCCCGTGTTTTCCCTAATAGTTTGTGGATTTTCTCCTTACCTATTCACGTCATCCGCATAGACAAGCAGCTGATGTAACCCGTTCAGTTCCAAACCCTCTTTGTTATCCTGGACTTTCCTAATGACGTACTAGAAATAGTTATTTAAATAGTGAATGCCGGATTGGTTCTCATATTTCGTAAAGTCTGTATCCCGACTGATTGTACTTGGTGGATTGAAGGATAGATGGCAGCAGTCAAATTTATCAACAACAATGTACCTCTCCAGACAATCGACAATTATGAAATGTTCTCGAATTTAAAACGATTATAAATGAAAGCTAATAGCAAAGAAAAAAAAAAGGATTTGGAATTCTGGGCCATGAGACCTAGTCCTGCCGGGCTGAGCTTGAATGGCTCGCCTGTCAGCTTCGGATTCACGATTGCCATCCAGACCGTCAGTCGGACTTTGAAAAATAATCGCATATAGGGCGCACAACGGACCTCTGTGAGCCTAATTCGTTCCTCTTCCGGCCCATGAACGCCAAACCACACCAAAGCCGTGACTTGAATTTCTTAAGTGAGAATAGCGACGTGTATTAACCATTTGACTAGTGACACGCCACTTCAATTTGGTATCAAATGAAAAACAGAGATAAAAGTTGACGATCAATATGTCTGGAGCTGTTTTGCCATTCCTGTTATCTCTTATCGGTTTGTAGAAATTCACTCATTCATCCTGTAATCCTCTGACTGTACTGATCCTGTTTAATAACAGTAGAATATGAACATACGGCGTTATGGAAGCGAGGTTTACATATCAAGGACGTAATCCGCTTTCTGTGGCATGGGAATTTGGTTTCAAAACTTCAAAAAGCTACTTTTCGCAGTGTAACAATGTGACGAATTTTTAATAGATCTACTTAAACCGTGTTTTACAATTCAATACATAGTGGCTTTTCTCGAAAATAGTAGTAATATTTTCCTTTCCTGCAGGACATTTATTTATATCCTTGTGTAACTCGGTTCTATTGCAAGTTCATTTGGTACAGTGCAATATTTGTATCTGAAACGTATTGAATCTTTTTTTTTGTCCAATACCAGCAGATTGTCATTCGACATTTCTGGTCTCTCCTGGCAATGGCTTATCTGCAATCTACTTCTGAGGTTAGGGTGCCTGGTCTCAATGAATGGTTTCTTCCGAGGTTTTCCCCAGCCGTGGGACTGAAGCCGGATGGTCTCTGGCGAGTCCTTCATTTCCCCCTTTGATTTGATTACCTGGTTGGGTTTTTCCGAGGTTTTCCCCAACCAAAAGGCAAATGCCGGGTAATCTTTTGGGAATCCTCGGACCTCACCTCAGAAAATTACTACATTGTACATTGTTAAACTGTAAAAATTGTAAAATGTTGTAAAAATTGTAATTGTAATATTATACAATTTTGACTTATTCCACATCTTAAAGCTTCATTGCTCATGTAAGATCGATGGAAGATAATAAATGAATGAATGAATGAATGAATGAATGAATGAATGAATGAATGAATGGAAGGCGGAGTTACACTACCCTGATAATATGACAGGATGGCTATGAATATGTGGTGCCAGGAGAGATCTTAAATCTAAACTTAACCCAACTTCCAGATTTGTACGAACATAGAAATAATTCCCATTAAGGAAAAAATCCTGTGTTCTAATCGAATCCGGGAGCTCATGAAGTGTAGCCATAAGCTCTGACCACTAGACCATGAGACTGGTCCCTCAAATAAGTATACTCGTAAATACATGTATTATGACAGTTATTTTCCAGGTATAAGAAAATTTAATGTATATTAAGGGACCGTCTATATACAGGGTGAGTCAAAAGTCAGGAACCATTCATCTAATGTCGCTCAGAGTTCTGCCAATCGGCACTCAAGAGGATTGGGGAAAACCCAGACCTCGCAACGTCAAATCTGTTCACTGACGAGGCGTACTCTTGTGTAAACTGTGAGGCAATACACAGAACTGGCGACTGTGAAGTGACACCAATCCCAATTGGACAGATGCGTCCAATATATACATGGCTCTTCTCACACTTTTATACCGAAGTGAAATTTGGAAATTTCGACAGGAAGACAAGAAAAAGATACACTAAGCTGAAATTTAATAAGGACCGCAGGGTATGTATGAACGAAACGTAGAAATGTTAGAAGAATTAAGAGTAGAGTTTTCAGAGCACATAATCCAAAAGTACAGAAACAACTAGCTCCAACACGTTTGAAGACTTGATAATATAAAAGTCTAATTTGTGATGGTTGAAGAAGAAGGCTGGCACAAGGACGTTCAATTATATAATAATAGCACCTAATTTTTCAGTAAATTAAAATAATATCTCTAATAATTTGGCTTCTAGGCGATATTTCCTTCCGTTCACTCATCATTTTCGATCATCTACATAGCATCGGCTTGTTGTTTGGTATAATAATGCCATGTCGAAGATATGATTGATATTTAATAGTCATATACAGACCCTGTTAGTACATAATGGTACTAGTCTATTGGAACGACATTTCGTTAAACGGATTTAAGTGCATTTCCAGGAAATTCCATTCCGTGTTGTTGATATAATGGTTCCTGAGAACTATAAACGCCTCCAGTTAGGAGAGATATCCTAATGACAGTCTAAAATGGAACATCGTGGAATGTCATTAAAAAGACATTGGCTACAGGGCAGTAATCACGTATTTATTGAGATTCCTCATGGAGTTTACTGCCGGATGATTTTAATAGCCTATCTCTACAACCGTCCAGGCGCGACTGAATATATATTGACTGCAAGGCTACAGATTCGGAAACAAAATTTCAGGAAGTAAGTAGAAGTTATGAATAGGTTAATAAAATTAACAACCTCAATAAAGTGAATGAGACCATTAGAAAACGTCGGCAAAAGCTATGTCAAGAAATATTTCAAAGCAACATTTTAGTTTGAAATAGAGAAGAGAGAGACGGACAGAAATAATAGCTGACGGGCAGGACATCATATTATCACAGTCTACTATATACAGTCACGAAGCTTGAGTTTTGAGGGTGCTAGAAACAATAGACTGTGACGATACTATTTTGCATTGCCTGTAATGAGGCGATATTAGCGATCCTAGTGGTGAGAAACTACCTAATGTTTGCATATTTACTACGTATTGAGCTTCGCGACTGTATATACTAGACTGTGATATTATATTCATCACTTTTCTTCTGGTGAAGCAGTTTCCAAATTTCCAGCAGGGATTGCAGAGACTGAGGATTTGCAGAGGACTGTTGATCTTCTGAAAAGTTCTGTCATGCAATGCTTCAGTAAGAACCTGAAATAAGGAACATTTTTATGTCTGATTTAGGTACCTGATAAGGTTTCTCGACAGCATTGCCATGGTGACGAATAAGACAAAGTTTCTGTGTGGTGAAGCACATATGGGATATTGAGGTTCCCTTTGGTTCTTTGAAATGATTAAAGTTAAACTTGAATTAGGGTTTTTTACTTTTTATCAATTTTAAATTTCAATTGGCTTTTTTTTAAGAACAGAGAGTCCATTGATAGCAAAGCAATTTTAGCCTGTTTTAGAAAAAAGTTGTCCTTCGTTAATATTATTCAGTAAATATATTCGTTTATTTCTATGAGATACATTATATGATATCTTTACTCCCACACAATTATCTGTTTCTATACTATATTTTAGGAAAAAATTTCCTTTCGTCACCGAGGATCGAACTCAGGACCTTTAGACCTACGTGCTAGATGCTCTTACCAACTGACTTATGCCGGGGATCTCCTAAATAATAATACAGTATATTCGTTTATATTAATTTAAAGTATTGCTAAGATTGCAATTAATCGCCTCTAAATGTAAGAGGCTATTGAATAACCTATTGAATGCAGACAAATGTTACACTTAATTGAAGTCTTATACATAGAACCGTGTTTTATAGTGAATATTACACTTTTACTACGTAATACTACTTTCGACCAATAAAACGGTACGAAACGACGTGTTTCGATCGGCCATGGCTACTTATCTTACTATTTTTATCTCCTCCCTAGAACTTGTTTTTTTATCAATTCCCTAGTATTTGTTTCTTTGTTTGCCAACATTGTACTTCCAATAATTATACCTTTTAAAATTATTCATGTTTATTTCATCATTTTTAACTAAAATTTTTCCATCATCTTTTTTATATTATTTAGGTTATGATATAGCTTAATTATGCTGTATGAGATTATGGATAGTCACGTATCAGAAGTTGTTTAATATCTACATATATAATTTAAATTGGTAATGAAAATTGCGGGAAAATGGCTGAACGGGTTTTAATGAATGACCCCTAATTTTGAAGCTTGGCATCCAAGGATGTGCGTAAAAATAGTAGGCGTAGTTTTCAGAGAAATGCCAATTTTTCTGCATAATTTTTCTATTTTTCAAAATCCATCTGTTTTTTTTTTTTTTTAGAAATAATAGCTTTTGAGAATAAAACAAAACACACACACACTACAATAAACAATATCACACGAAGGCCATGACCTGCAGAATTGCTGACATATTTAGAGCTCAGATCGTGGTTCGTTAGCCACAAGCTCAGATTCTTTTATATCATAATGCCAATATGCCGCTCTTGATTTGTGTAATGTTTTATTCTGTATATTGGTAATTAAAAATTCCAAGACTTACTAAAAAGATTTTACAGTTCTAATTCATATGTAATTTTCTGTGTACAGCTGTGTATTGGGTATTAAAAACTACAAAACTTAAGAATGTTGATGACATTATTGCCATTAAAAATGAAATATTATTATAGCTAATGCCATTGTGAGAATATTTGTCACTAATAACATTATACATATTAATGCTATATTGATAATATGAAAGTGAAACCTTTTGGGATTATATAAGTAGACGTAGAGAATATCTTAAATTAGATCTTCATTTATGTATTTTACTGAGTAACGGCTTTATACTATATAAACCTATATGTTACTGAAAACTACGAAACTTACGTAAGATAATATTTTTCCATATTTTCTTCGGCCATCGTTTGCCTTCTGTCTGTTAGAATATTCTTATAATTGAAAAACGATCTTTCAACTTCACACGAAGTAACTGGAGCGTATTTCAGATGAGGAATGTTACTCAGGACAATGTTCTCAGGGAGCTGCACATACTCACCTTTATGTATTTTGCATACAGTGGAAAAAGTTGTGTATCCTGGGTTCTTTTTCAATACATCATTAAATTTGACTGAAACACACTCACCGATTACTCCCGACACAACACTCAGTTTATTGTTGCATCTTCCACTATCGACATAGTTTCATGGAGGGACAGTCCAGAAGTTTCCAGCTTTTTAATAGTGTTCGAAATCCAACTGAAGTGACTTGTGATGTATGCCATCGATGAAGTTACCTACAATCTTGAAAGTCTCACGCACAGATGGTGCATTTTCAGGAAAGAATGTTTCCACCACCGACTTCATTGCCTCGAAATATTCCTTAAAGAAGTTCACAGCTTCTATCCACGTCCCCCATCTAGTAATCACAGGCTGTGGAGGTAAAGACACACCAGAAAACAGTTTCTTGTAGCTCTGCATACGGTAGGGAGGTTTTTGGAACTGTTTTTTGTTGCTGATATTGAACGATTCATTTCAGGAAATGTATTTCTTATGGTCTCAGCCACTCCGTGTGCCAAACATGTGAACCATATTGGGGTAAAACACAGACAGGACACCTGTAGCTTTTAGCATATAAGACGCAGCATCTGAGTGAAGCACCAGCATCTTTTCTTCGTTAATCCCTAACTCCTTAAGTCTGTTGTTGACGAATCGAGAAATTATAGCATGATTTGTTTGTTCCAGTGGTTTGCAATAAATTAAATAAGGCTTGAACGGAGTCTCTGGATCCAATTTACCTGCGACGAGATTTACGATAAAACGACCCGAGGCATCGATTGTCTCATCAACGACAACCCATACGTAGGAATCACCAAGTTCAGCTGTAATCGTTTCCATTGTGTCAGTGTAGCACGAGTTCAAATATTTTTTCCGGAGTGTTGATTCATCCGGAATACTGAAGTCGCAATATTTGCTTAGAAATGTCTTGTCAGTCCAAGTTTATACCATAGTATGTTTCCAGCAACCATTGCCATGCACAAATATTTATTAAATTCACTGGTAGAAGACGAAGAAGGTTCCTGCATCACTTGTATTAGAACTTATTTTTTCGACGGAGTACTTTTTTATTTCTCATATGAAGTTTAGTTTTTAAATGGTGTTGTAATTGTGACTTCATGGAACACCCAATGCGTTTGTTACACATTTTGCACAGCACGGTTTTACCGTCATTAGTAAAGACATCGTAAATTGAAATCCAATCTTTTAACTTGGATGCGACTGACACCAAAGCAGTAATCTAGCTACCTGATGTCACAATAAGTTTCTCAAGAAACCTGAAAGAACTACTGTTTTCTTTCAGAGCAACTGATTGTAGGTGTTAGTGTCAAACGGTCATATCCACAAGGTAATTTTCCTTTGTCCTTCACCGCGGTAGCAATACAGTAAGTCAGTGACCCACCCTTCGCATTGGTGTTTTGTTCCTACTTTATGTTGCTTCTTACGGGATATACAAACTGTTAGCATGACAAAGGGATGTCCATTTTTTGCCAGAATATATTATTTTAAATTATTAAATTATTTTTATGCATTACAGACGAAGGGAAGTTTTATAGGCCTAAACAAATTTCAAGCATATAATTTATGAATTAAGTCGAGGGAAAATCAGTGAAAAAAATGTATATTCTTTCAAAATATGCAATATCCTTAAAATATGTAATAAATGCCTAAATATTTATTAGGCACCAAAATATGTAAAAATATGTAATTTAAAATTTCTGACTAATGAACCCTTTTGTATGATTCGCCGACATTTTATCTCTTCTTATAGCTACATAATATAGGAACAGAATTATGTAATTACATAAAATCCGGGATCTACTGATTATGATAGGGTTTGGAAACAGAAGACGTAAATTACACAAAAAAGATATACACACTTCTTAATGAAACTCATCCAAATCGGCAGATAATTCCTCAGTCAATTCTAATTTTTTTGTTAAAACATCTTATTTTGTGCGAGATCGTGCGTATTTGCTTGGTTTCCGCACAAAACTAATCCGCGGAAAGAAAAAAATTCCACATTCAGTATTCCCAACCTAACACACATAACAATTTCCCTCTTCTTACCGCTTAAGTGACATATTGATTTTACTGCTTTAGGCTTTTAACATATTATTTTTAGAGACGTTCAATATAGTAATAATTATAAATTGGAAACTTACCACTGCAATTCCACCTAAATTGTACTGTTAATTATTGTTTTTAAATATTTGCAAAAATTAAGTAAACTCTAAATCATTACATAACCTTACCGTTTGTTTTAAGTTCGCATTTATAGACTGGGGGAAAAAAAGACAGACGTATATCACGGCCTGCTGGAGTATAGTAAACACAGAAAACATTTTAAAGCAACAATGTTGAAGATAGATATTTTGTTTTGCAAATTTGCCGTCATTGAACAGAAACCAAGATGGAGATTTCATTGCAACTAATTAGAAATTCCTCTTTCAACGATCTTCGCACAAAATAATGTACGATACACGAGCGGTATGTTTTCTTTCAATTCTCGGAAATTAAAAGAGCTCAACTACGTTTCGATTTTTCAAACTTTTCCTCGAACATGAAAACTTCAACATACCGCTCTTGTAACGCATATTACTATTATGTTAACTTCATAAGAAACAACAAAATGTATATCAACAATTAAATTGTGACCATAGTAACCATAACTACATTGCTTCTGTATAAAACAAATGAAGTCTTGTTTAGCGACAAAATTTTCTATACAATATTTCTTTCTAAATGTAACGTTTGATGTCTCCGTTCTTTTTGTTAAAATGCCTGACTCAATTTTAATTGAAATTATGCGTTGGTTTTGAAAAACTCTGTACATCATTCTCCTTAAGGTCATGCCTTTGCACTGAACTGTAAAGACGGGAAGGGACAATGAGGAGTCAAACATTACAGTACTTCATATAGGTTATACACGGGCAAATCGATCAATCGTCTACAACAAATGAATAATGAAGCAAAGGCCGTCATTTGTCACGTGTGAGAAACAGGCGAAATTAATGACTTTTCGCGCTTATGCATTCAAAGATTGTATAAAATCTATACCAGGGTCGGAATATAACGGGTAAAGGTCATATAAAATGTGCCGCGGTTATTACGTTACTTTTAATATCGAACTCAAAAATGTTTCATACGCCATTATAATTTATGGAGCTCGAATTTATAAATAAACTGAAATAATCAAATGCACGTAGATACAAAAAACATGTCATGAAACATTCGCTATAAATGTGCATTTACAATTGAGGCGTTCAGAATTCAACATGATTAACTCCTTTTCCAAAGATTTCGAAATATTCAAGGTTGAAGTTAAATACACACAATTAATTCTGTGATATAGTCAAGAAGAATACTGCATTCTGTGGGCTTTTTACTGAACTATGGAGTTCATAACTTTGACCACTGAAAATATGGTTAGTACATTGCTAACTTAGAAACTCTGAAATAACCAAAAGTGGAGTTAATCATGTTGACTTCTGAACGCCTCAATTATTGAAGAGATTATTCAAAGAAGAGACCAACTCGTCATTTTAAAATTTCACAGGAGGAACAAAAAACGGAATGTCACAATATCAAATACCGACACGAAGTTAATTTGTAACATCATATTATATTTAAAGCACTTAAAGGTAAGTGAATACCATAATTTAATTAAGATTGACATATCATTTAGTTTTAATATACATGCTTTGTATTATTTGCTACATGTTCATGAAATTATGGTATTCACTTAATTTTAATCCTTGTTTTCTCCGTTTTTAAGATAAGGCTCTTGGCCCACTATGGCTCTGAACCCTTCATATGATATAATTTTATTTTTTTCTGTGACTGCTTGAAAAGGGTTTAATTTTAATTTATAATAACAGAATTGGGTCCTTCTGCTACAATAACACTATTTTGAAAACAAGATTTCTCTAAAGTGTTTATTATTAATATAATTTGAACGCAAAACAAATTCAAAGATATTACATTAAGTAACTTCAAACAGACGAGACGTCATACTAAGAAAACTGAAACTCCAAACTACAAAATATACCATATTGTGAACTTACCCCTGTACTGAGTTACGTAAATTAATGAAATTAATAATAATCTTATGAATCGAAACTAGCAGAAGAAAGACCAACTGTAAATGACTGGGCCGTTCTTCTACATGGTTGATCTGGTTTATTGACATTGCCGGCTTTGAACCAGCGGCCTTTATAGGGTCTTACACGCGCAGGATGCTCTGTTCATCAGCCATTGTAATAAATAAAAGCCAGTAGATGTGTGGGTGAAGTAGAGTGGGGTGATTGAGTTTATTCCGGTGTAAATCTAATTTGGTGAATTGCGCTTTTGTTTTGTAGGAGATTAGGAAGTGACAGACTGAAATATCGTATTATTACAATGAGGTCCCAAAAGCAGTAATTGGGTCCTTCGGCTACCAACCAAGATATTCATGACTACGTGTTTCCTGCTGGAATTATAATTATCCCTTTTTCTTCTGACCAGATACACCTTCTGAAGAAGTACAATAAAATGAAAAAAAAAGTGACTTTTTTTAAAAAATTTCTAGTTGGGCCCATTTTCGAGTTGCTGCTTCAATTTATATAATTGAAGCTGTCAGAAGCAAAGGGGTGTAAGTACACTTAAGTTACTTTCGAGAAAATGCGATTAAAAGTTTCTCTCTCTCTCTCTCTCTCTATGAAGGCAGGAGGGGAACATCTCTGTGCACCAGTCGCGGAATGATCTCGTAAATAAAGCAACTATAAACAAACCAAATATAAAAAGAGCATACTTAATGAATGGAGGAAAGGAACCGGAACTGGCTCAGTTGCCTCGTGAGTGATACTTTATCAGTGTCACTTATGAGGTTCCAACATGTCTTCTGACAGTTAACTAAACAACTGAATGAACATAGTGGTATATTGTAGTGATAATATTAGTAGTATTTCATTTAACAACACTTTCAACTGCAGAGGTTAATCAGGGTTGAAATTCAATACGGGCGAGAAGTGATTGACGGATTTTACCTAGAGCCCCCTATCTACGTAAATCTACGACCCGAGCCTCGCAGCTATGCTTCCCGTCTGGCGAAAGCCATGATAAGAATTTTACCGCCATTTAAAACACATCGCACTCTCGGATCCAAGAACCACCATAGAAACCCGAGACCACGAAGAACAAAGTAATGAATTTAAAATTGATAGTTCATATGAGTAATAATGATCAGCTTGCAGTTATTGCCGTATAAAAGTATATAAATGTATTAACTTATAAATAATACGCACATTTGTAATAGAAAAGAGCTGTTCGTTGGTAAGGAGAAGTACTCGAGGATGTACAGTACAGTATTGCAAACGCGGAACACCTTTGTTAAACCACACACGGCGTGGCGACCTTGTCATCGTTTACTTCCGCACAAGATAGTAACATAATAGCATAGCTAGAGCAATATGCGTTAATGTTTCCGTTGACACAAGTCGCTTGGAAGTGTTGGAGTTACGGATTTTTTTTTCACGATGCTTTTTACGACGTCATGCATTTTTCAGGTTAAATATTCATGGACATTATAAAGGTAGCCAGGTGTAAGTGCCTGTTTATATTCTGTTTATCTTTAATTTTAATGTGATTATGATCATACACTATATAAATGATTTTAGGCTTTGATAGTGTTTAACTCGAAGTGAAATTTTTTAGTTTTTGTACCGCGTCATAGTTGTAGAAATATCCAACATTTCGAATCTACATATCGCCTTAACCATCAATAATAAGTGGAAATGTTAAACATCAGAAAATAGTGTACTGTATTCGTTGCTGGCTGCTCGGTTCAAACAGACGAAATTCAGCAGTAATACTTTCGCATTTGCCAAAGATTAAATTTCTGCAAAGTGAAGTCTCCTGGAACAGAGAAATAGTCCATCGCTGTGGAGTAACGGCTAGCATGCCCGGGTTCAAATCCTGATTGAGACAAGTTACCTAGTGGAGGTTTTTTCCGGCTTCCCCCCTCCCAACCCATTAAAAGCAAATGTTGGGTAACTTCCGGCGCTGGACCCTGGGCTCATTTCTCTGGCATTATCACCTTCAGTTGCTAGATAATTATAGCAGGTGATTAAGCGTCGTAAAGTAACAAATTAAAACAGAGAATAAAATTATTAAATTGAAACATGTTCAGCAAAGTACTACAGGCCTATCTACAATGCACGTTTTATCTGAGGAATTCTTTGTGTGGAATCCACAAATCAAGTTTATTTACATCGTCACCTGTCTTCGACGTAGTGAAATTACGTATACTTCTAACTTCACAGGGGCCAGCCGTAGTTCATCCAGTTAGATTAGGGACAAGCTTTCCGATTACATATTACAGTTTGTGTACTGTACCCAGTAAGTTACATGTATGTATGTATGTATGTATGTATGTATGTATGTATGTATGTATTTTTTTCTATTTTAGTTGGTTATTTAAGGACGCTGTATCAACTACTAGGTTATTTAGCGTCGATGAGATTGGTGATAGCAAGATAATATTTGGCGAGATGAGGCCGAGGATTCGCCATAGATTACCTTGCATTCACATTACTGTTGGGGAAAACCTCGGAAAAAACCCAACCAGGTAATCAGCCCAAGCGGGGATCGAACCCGCGCCCGAACGCAACTTCAGACCGGCAGGCACAAGCGCCTTAACCGACTAAGCCATGCCGGTGGCTCTCTGTGTGTGTGTGTGTGTGTGTGTGTGTGTGTGTGTGTGTGTGTGTGTGTGTGTGTGTGTGTGTGTGTGTGCGTGTGTGTGTCTGTATGTATGTATGTATGTATGTATGTATGTATGTATGCATGCATGCATGTATGTATATATGTGTGTATGTATGTATGTAAACATATTTGAATAAGGAGTTGTTACAATTTATTTTGTTTCCTTTTAAGTAACTAATTTTTAATACGACATAGCTATATGCCAACATTTTCCTAATCCAGGATAACACGTCACGCTTATTAATCACTTTAATAGCTTATAACGATTAAACTACACATTTCCGGTCACAGATTCCTTATGACAAATTGTTCTTTCTGACTCGCTGTACCATCACTAGAAATTTGTGACATAGTCAAGCGAACATTCCATATAAAGGGACTATATTCCGAGTATAATGACTTTTTCCTTGTGAGTGTAATTAAGAAAAAATAATAATGGGCAGAACATTTGAATTAATTAATTATGAGTGTTTTTACATTTTACATGTTCAGGGTATGCCTCAATGGGAATACAAAGAAATTAACTTCGATTGTAGATATGTGCTATGGTGATGAATTCACAAGGAATATATATATTACATTGAGAAACTTTGCTTTTTTGAAACCACTGGTTTGTCGTTTGATGTTTTCAAGGATGATCACATGTGACAGCACATTATAAGAAGAAAATGTAGATAACGACACAATAATTAGATAGCATGTTTAAATTAGCCTATAACTTTTTGGACACTTAATGAATGGCATTCATTTGCAAAATAAAACAGGTTTTTCGTTCTCTTTCTTTTAGTAAACATTACAGCTTAAAACTAAATTAGTTGAGGTAGGTTATTTATCAGAACACTAAAATGCGATATCTGCAGAATGTTACGGTAATTTCCATATTTTTTCAGACCCCTAACAACATTATGGACCCAGTCGTAGCTCAGTCAGCTGACGGCTTTTCGCCAAAGGAACCGAGGTTCGATTCCCGGAGGCTACTGTGAGATTTGTGGTGGACAAAACGGCTGCGGAGCGGGTTTTCTACGAGTACTGCAGTTCCTGCTGCGAATTCGTTTCCACCATGAGTCCATTATCAACATATCATCACACTGTCGTCTTTGAATAGCATGTGTACTTGAAGAGTACGTCAATAAAGAATTAAATTACATTGCATTTCCAAGGCATTATGTTTTTTATACCTTGTAGCTCTTGTCCCACTGAAAGAATTGTACAGGATGTTTCAGTGACTTTGTTCCACACTTTTAAGGGCGGTAGAAGCCCCTAGACACTGTTACCTAACCTAGAGGTGATCAATATGAACAATTTTAATAAAGGAACCCATGTCCGGAAGTACTCCGTTTGGTAGTTACGAACCTTGGCTAGGCTAGTCAAAGTAGCCAGCTAGCATCGAACTCAAGGCTATTTATCTAAAGTTCTGTTGAATTCTCTGTTCCTGAAAGCGTTGGCGAATTATCATAGGCAGCGTTGGCATCATAAATGATATTTTGATTAATAAAACCTTGTAACTTTTCTTCCATGTGATTTTCTCTAAAAAATAAACTCTTTTTTTTAAATAAACAGTACATTACATTACAATCGACCAACACTTACGATGGAATAAACATATTACATATTTATGCAATAGATTACGTAAAACAATTTATATCTTTGTTACACTTCGGTCATATTTACCAGTTAATATTTTACGTCTCATTTATTTAGCTTTATTTCAATCCATTCTCCAATATGGAATTTTAAGATAGGGAAATGCTTGCAATTCTAATCTCACTCCACT
Source organism: Periplaneta americana (assembly GCF_040183065.1). Taxonomy (NCBI): domain Eukaryota; kingdom Metazoa; phylum Arthropoda; class Insecta; order Blattodea; family Blattidae; genus Periplaneta; species Periplaneta americana. The sequence goes on along the minus strand of NC_091118.1, from coordinate 174,760,973 downwards.
AATACTTATTCAGAAAAGAATAATTAAAGTATGCCTTAATAAACCAATTGATTATTCATCCGAGCTTTTGTTCACTGATTTTAATGTTTTGAAAATTAAACAGATTTATTATATTGCCTTATTAAACTTCATACATAAAAATCATAATAAATTCAAATTGTATCATCATAAATATGGAACTAAAAGATCCGATTTTATAAGACTAGAGGAACCAAAGTGTTTCACAAGCACAGCTCTTAGCCATGGTGCCTACTTTGGTCCAAGGTTATATAATAAAATAATTGAAAAATACCCAAATTTGGAAAATTTTGGTATCAGAAATTTAAAAAATAGCGTTAGGAATTTAATTGTTAAAGAATATATGTTGATTTAATATGTGTATGTATTTGTATGATTTAAATTGTTAAAATTGAAATTGTATTTTTAAACTAAATTTATTCTTATAATTTTTTTCTTGACCCGCTTTGTGTCAAATAATTATCTTTGTTTGTGTTAAATATGTGTTTAGATAACTCCCTGAGCACGAGTTTTTATTCCTTCAGGGAAGAATTAAGACTGTATTTTTGTACAACATTGAGAATATTCTATGATGCTAATGAACAAGTACTCATATCTCAGGATATTAATTTTAGGGCCCATGAGAATATTCTATGATGCTAATGAACAAGCACTCATGTCTCAGGATATTAATTTTAGGGCCCATGTTTGTTAGAGTTTTTTTTTCTTGTTTTGATGAATACTGCCACCTCTCACAATATTGAATGCTCTCTTTTTTAAATGAAAATTACATTGAATATCTTCTATGATGTTGAACGTGTGCTAATATGTCGAAAGATATTAATTTTGGGACCCATGTTTATTAGGATTTTTTTCTTGTTTTGATGAATACTACCACATCTCAGAATATTGATTGCTCTTGTTTTTTTAATTAAAACACATTAAGTATTTCCTATGGTGTTGATGAATAAATACTCATATCTGGGAAGATATTAATTGTAAGACCCATGTTTATTAGTTTTTTTCCTTGTTTTGATGAATACTGCCATCTCTCAGAGCACAGATAACTCAACCTAGGTATTGCCTGGAGAGGGGAGGTAGTATAGACAACGAAGGGGGCTCACCTACGATCCGATACCCATGTATAGTCACATTATCTGAAAAGTTGACCTCTTGACAATGTATTCAAAATGCATCCTCCCTATAATATATTAAGCAGTACTTTAATACATAATAATTGGTTTAATGTTATTGGTGTTAATGATTTATTTTTTAATAGCAGAAATGTATTCATTAGTATAATATATGATTGACCTAAATATTCCATCATTCTTCTAGTTATATGTGCCCAAATTGTAGATTATAGCGTTGTCATTAAACTTCAATATTTCACTAGATAGGCTATCAAGAAAAACAGATCACTTATTTATCTGCACAATATGAACAAAACAATAAAAGGAAGACACAATTGAGTTTCTATTTAGTCATTCCAAAGGGATCTCCTGTACTCCCGATCAATCTCCATCTGAATCATTGCTCACTTCTTCTTCTTCTTCTTCTTCTTCTTCTTCTACTTCTTCTTCTTCTTCTTCTTCTTCGTTAGACTCCTAGCCTAAATGAATAATGCAACTGTCAACGGCTTCTTCTATTAGAAGAATCTGATTCATATACTGTATTACTCTTCATATTTCATGAATTTTTCACACTTCTTCTTCCAAGACTCTTCCATGATTTCATTAATTTTTTTTCTTGTCAGTGCTATGACGTCATCCATTTTAAATGTAGTGTTCTTTGCAGCAATCCTAGTTAGCGTCATCTTAGAAACTCCTATTGTTGCTGCCACTCTTTCTCGCACCTTCTTAACATTCATGAAAAACATCCCGGCTTTGCTTTCTATTTTCATGAATTCCGTCACACTATAAATCACCTCGCGAGTTTGACTATGAAGAACTCTGCCCGATAATGCATTACTCATCATAATGGAAGAAATACTTCTATCACAAACAACAGCCACACATAGAGATGTTCTTACACAGAATACAACCTTCGCAACTGTTATTAGAAGAACTGAACTGTACCGTTCTAGTCCACAGTGCATAGCAGTAGGCTGACAGTGGTGGGGGAGATATGCTCTATGCGCCTGCGTGAACGAGACAGCTTGCTAGTTTGAGGCATCTGTATTGAATGCCCTGTTTTTAATTATTATGATGTACCGAAGTACATATGATATTTCCGTACAGAATTCTGCTTTATCATATGATGAAGAATGGATAGAACAGAGAAAAATTCTCTCCGGCACCGGGACTCGAACCCGGGTTTTCAGCTCTACGTGCTGACGCTTTCGCCACTAAGCCACACTGGAACTGGAATTCGGTGTGGCTTAGTGGATAAAGCATCAGCACGTAGAGCTGAAAACCCGGGTTCGAGTCCCGGTGCCGGAGAGAATTTTTCTCTGTTCTATCCATCCTTCATCCTGTTTTTAAAATGAAAATTGTTGAGTATCTATGATGTTGATGAACAAGTAGGCGTACTCATATCTCGGAAGATATTAATTTTATGACTCATATTTATCAGACTTTTTTTTATTGTTTTGATGGATACTAGCGTCGTTCATTACCAGGCGCTATGTTCGGTTCAAGTTTATCGAGTACGGCAAAGTTCGATATTCGCCAAAGTTCGCTCTGCACAAGGAGCCTGTCGTGTTTGTTTCACCTTGTTATAAAAATATTCGCTGCCCTTCATTCATGTTTTAACCGCTTAAGAATTTTAGCACATATCTTGCGATTAGTTTTTCATATGAAAATAGACGAAATTTTTAATGTTTTGGTTGTTTCTTTCATGTTAGAACATTGGAGGACAGTAATGGATACCATCATCTCTCAAAATATGGAGTGTTTTAAAAATTCTTTTTTATTTTTGTATAACTTTTGATTTGTTCCACATCTTAAAGCTACGATGCTGATGTAAGATGGTGGCTATGGAACTCAATAAATGAAACGAAATTAAAAATAATAGTCCAAGGAAATGAATTACAATAACAGGTAATAGGCCTATCATTCGCAACATAATAAAGGAACTGAAGTGTTATGAAACGCGTAAAACGTATGATGGAAAAATATTTGTCAACTTCGTGATACTAATCTTCTTACAACATACTTACACTTGTCGGAAGAACTGTTCTTTACATCTTATTTGTAAAATATTTAGAATGCAATGAAGTAATTTCATAATATTTCAGACTTTATTATACATTTATAGAGCTGTTGTAAGTCATATCTTATGTCACACGTCCAGCTTTTCATTTATGCAGTTTTATTGGCTCTTGAAGAAGGATGTGATATAGAGCAAGTGGCTGTTAATGGGACAGACTCATAATTTAAGCATTATACAATCCAGTTATTCATGAATTTGTACTTGCATACGTAAGGTACAAATAAATTGTAATGCAGATAAAGCACGCATAAAGTCAAATACAAATTCAAGGACCGAATCAATTTATTTCCAAGGCCCATTAATCATTGAATATGTGCTAGGTTTACCGAGACACAATTCGTGTTTATTGAAGTTTGTCAATGATAGTGATGAATCCAGATGTCTTGAGTGATGTGTTATGATGTTCAATCTGTGAAGAAGATGTATGTCACTAGGCTGTCAAAACAGTATCAGTCATTTTGAGAGATGTTGAGAGTTTCTCGAAATTATAGATTGGACAGACCGAGATTTGCGAACGGTATTTTATGTCATCGAATGATAGGACTTATTTCTCCATTATGCGCGTTAAGCGGCAATTAAAATAACGTGTTTCATTTTTTTATTTTATTTATTGTATTCTATAGATCTTACATTGGCATTGAAGCTTTAAGATGTGGAGCAAGTCAAAAGTTACACAATTTCTTGGAGAGATGAAGTGAGTCTGAGGATTTGCCATATATTATCTGGAATTTACCTTACGGTTGGGGGAAACCTCGGTAAAATCTCAACCATGGAATCAACCCAAGTGGGACTCTAACTTAATCTCGAGCACGGCTCCGGATTATCAGGTAAGCGAACCTGTCGACTGAGCTACGCTGATGACTCTATAAGAATGCAAAATACATAACAAGAAGTTGAACTAAACAAAAGAATACACAATACACAGCAAGCAGTTCAGTTATATTAAAACACACAATACACAGCAGATTAATTCAATTTACAAGCCTAAACAATTCGTCAGCGAGCCGTAGACAATTATGTATAGCAAGCAGATTAATTCAATTTACACATAACGAAGTACACAATATATATATATATATATATATATATATATATATATATATACATATATATAATCTATTATCTATCAAGTAGATCAATTCAATTTATAAGCATAGTATAAACAATTGATCATTTGAGCTATACAAAAATATGCAATACACAGCAAGCAGATTAATTCAGTTCACTTGATCAGCTGAGCTATACAAAAATATGCAATACATAGCCAAGCAGATTAATTCAATTTACAAACATAAACATACGATCAGCTGAGCTATACAAAAATATGTAAAGCACAACAAGCTGATTGATTCAATTTACAAACATAAACATTTGATCAGCTGCGTATATACAAATATGCAATACATAGCCAAGCAGATTAATTCAATTTACAAACATAAACATTTGATCAGCTGAGCTATACAAAAATATGTAAAACACAATAAGCTGATTGATTCAATGTACAAACATAAACATTTGATCAGCTGAGCTATACAAAAATATGCAAAACACAACAAGCTGATTGATTCAATTTACAAACATAAACATTTGATCAGCTGAGCTACACAAAAATATGCAAAACACAGCAACCTGGTTAATTCAATTTCCAAACATAAACATTTGATCAGCTGAGCTATACAAAAATATGCAAAACACAACAAGCTGATTAATTCAATTTACAAACATAAACATTTGATCAGCTGAGCTATACAAAAATATGCAATACATACCCAAGCAGATTAATTCAATTTACAGACATACACATTTGATCAGCTGAGTTATACAAAAACATGCAATACATAGCCAAGCAGATTAATTCAATTTACAAACATAAACATTTGATCAGCTGAGCTATACAAAAATATGCAATACATAGCCAAGCAGATTAATTCAATTTACAGACATAAACATTTGATCAGCTGAGTTATACAAAAATATGCAATACATACCCAAGCAGATTAATTCAATCTACAGACATGAACATTTGATCAGCTGAGTTATACAAAAACATGCAAAACACGGCAAGCTGGTTAATTCAATCTACAAACATAAACATTTGATCAGCTGAGCTACACAAAAATATGCAAAACACGGCAAGCTGGTTAATTCAATTTACAAACATAAACATTAGATCAGCTGAGCTATGCAAAAATATGCAATATATAGAAAGGAGATTAATTCAATTTACAAACATACACATTTGATCAGCTGAGCTATACAAAAATATGCAATACATAGCAAGCAGATTAATTCATTTTACAAACATAAACATTTGAGCTGCTGAGGTATACAAAAATATGCAAAACACAGCAAGCTGATTAACTCAATTTTCAATTTAGGAATATTTAGGGACTTTAATGATGGTAGTCGTGGTTCGAGAATTTTTTCTTCGTCCACCGCTTTGGATAACGGTTGGCATATCTGACAGTGAGTTTGTAATATATAACTAGAGACACCAACGGCGCTAGATTCGCGTACAAAATTGAACCGCTGTTCGGCCGCCATTAAAGGGAGTTGATGCTTCGCCGGGAGTGCGAGCATTTCATGCTTATTGAGGAGTACGAATAAATATAAGTAAGTACACTTGAAGGGAAATAATAAGAAAATGGTGAAATACTGCGCCGCAAATAATTGTTCGAACATAGCTACTATTGTAGGATCCTCAGGAAAGCATGCATATCTTAATATTTGGAAGAATGTTCCAAATGCAGTTCCTCCTTTGAATGTGTTTACAGAATGTTGGAATATTTCTTGGATAAAGTTTTTCCAGAAACACATTAATCAGGTTTATAAGGTTGGTTTCAACAATGTATGTAAGGGTTAGGTGCCATCATATTACAGTGGATTATAATAGCAGAGTGCATAAGAAAATCCTCAGACTATATCTGTCTAAAACAGTTTTGTTTCACAATAAATGAATTAATCATGTAATTTCCGTATTGTACAGTATATATTTCTAGTTTTTGGTGCTATTAAATGCAAAGAAATTAGTGAAAATATAGCTGATGGCCTAGCTAGGCCTATTATTACCACTACTACTAGGTCTACTATGACCACTACTACTAGGCCTACTATTACCACTGCTACTAGGTCTATTATTACCACTACTACTAACTAGGTCTCACTACTACTAGGCCTACTAATACCACCAAAACTAGGCCTACTATTACCACTACTACTAGGCCTATTATTACCACTAATACTAGGTCTACTATTACCACTAATACTAGGCCTACTATTACCACAAAACTAGGCCTACTACTGCCACTAATACTAGTACCACTGCTACTAGGCCTACTATTACCACTACTACTAGGTCTATTATTACCACTACTACTAACTAGGTCTCACTACTACTAGGCCTACTAATACCACCAAAACTAGGCCTACTATTACCACTACTACTAGGCCTATTATTACCACTAATACTAGGTCTACTATTACCACTAATACTAGGCCTACTATTACCACAAAACTAGGCCTACTACTGCCACTAATACTAGTACCACTGCTACTAGGCCTACTATTACCACTACTACTAGGTCTATTATTACCACTACTACTAACTAGGTCTCACTACTACTAGGCCTACTAATACCACCAAAACTAGGCCTACTATTACGACTACTACTAGGCCTATTATTACCACTAATACTAGACCTACTATTACCACTATTACTAGGCCTATTATTACCACTACAACTAGGCCTACTATTACCACTACTACTAGGCCTACTAATACTACCAAAACTAGGCCTACTATTACCATTACTACTAGGCCTATTACCACTACTACTTACTAGGACTATTATTACCACTACTACTAGGCCTACTATTACCAGTTTTCACTACTACTAGGCCTAGTATTACCACTACTCCTAGGCCTACTATTACCGCTACTAATTGTATTAAAAAGTCTGTACTGACCTCTAACTTTGTAGTCATCAAGTATCAATAATTACACACTAAATAGATTGTTTTATGATAAAATTTATTCTCATTATATTTTTAATCAGTTTCCAGAATTTTTATGATCTCATATTTCACCACTAAATATTTTCTAAGCACCATATAGGCTACCTTCCTCTTCCTTTGCATGAAAGGACTGAAATATAGATCTTTATAAATATTACAGTAAATATCCATTATTATGTACTTAAAACAATACTAGTAATACTGAAAATTACTGTTGACATTGCCATTATTCAATATTTCACATACTTATCCCGAGTGTATATGGGTGATTTAATTTATTTTTTAGAATATCGCCAAAGATGAATCATTATAATACTTTAATAAATATAGCGCACCTCTGCCGTTCATGTTTATTTCATCACGACTCATCCTTTGTAAAAGATGTTTAAAACAGTGTCTATCATCAGGCTACATCAATGTATTGTGGTACTGTTTTCGATTTTCGCGCCGCAAACACTCCCTTTAATGGGGGATGCTAGCCGATTCAATTTGTGACATTTTTCTTGCCTGCCACTCACGGCTATGTGTCTCTAGTAAGTATTACAAACTCTTTGGTTGGAAACATGTTACCTGGTTGAGGTTTTTTCTGGGATTTTCCCTCAACCCATTGAGTGCAAATGCTGGGCAACTTTATGGACTCATTCCGCTGGCATTATCACCTTAATATCATTCAGAGGCTAGATAACCATCGCAACTGATAAAACGTTGTAAAATAAGCGAATTAATTTTTTGCACCATGTCACATGTAGAAATATTCAACGTTTCGGAAATAGGCCTATGTACCAGCTTCGTCATCTGGAAGGCAAGGAAAGGTCAACTTTTGTGTTTGGTTCGTTTCCAAAATTGGACGTATAACACATTGCTCTTGGCAACGGATCCAGGAGCTAGGTTCCCGTTTTCCTGTCTTCTATGATGATGGAACCGATATGTAGCCTTAACCTCTAAACTTCGGATATTTCTGCACATCTGAAGCTGAGAAAACATTGGACGAACCGAGATATGTAAATTTATACAGACAATAAACTGCCGGAAGGATGATGATGATGATGATGGAGATGTTGATGATGATGATGATTATCTTCACACTCATTTTGCCAAATACCACTCACTATCATCAATTTCATCGACGCTATAATATAACCACGCAGTGGATTCAGCGTCGTTAAATAAGCGATTAAAACAATATAGAACAAACAGTCTGAAATCCATTACTGAAAAATATAGAGGAAACAGTTTTAAGTCCACTATTGAAAACTGTAAAGCCAAGATAAACACTTTTTAAGTCCATTACTTACCAGTGTAGAATAAAAGTTTAAAATTCAGTTTTCAGTAATGTCGAACAAACTGGAGAGACCATTCAGATACCAATTGGTACATTGTTCAATAATAAACGTATAGAAAGAAGGTAAATAGGACATCCAATGAAGCGACTGAATGAATTCTTCATATTTCCGTGATGGTTAGGCCTATATATGCAAATGTGTGTGACCTGCTTCGTTAATATGTGTTTTTGTAAGTCTGAATAAATAGTATAATACACCTACTAAAAATAGGCAGTATATTGACGTCTGTTACAGCAAATTCACACAGAGATGTCTTTCAATCAATATGAACCCTCTTTTGAAGTTCCAAACACGCATGTCTTTAAAGTGTTACAGTATTATCACTTCGTTCTTGTCTAAGATTATAGCAACTCCGTTACACTCATTTATCATGGTATGGAAATTAAAGCATAAACATTAGTCATGCAGTTATCTTCCCTCACATACAAGGTGTAAAAGATGTATGCTTTCGAACTTACGTAGACGGGTGGCACAGTTTACACCTGCTGCAGTTTTCTTCTATCTCGTACTTTTATTTTAATATACTAAAATATTATGTTCATAGAACGGATAGTAATCGTAGCAACTGGCGAGATCATCGATTTCATCTTTATCTTAAACTCTGGTCAACAGCAACAAACGTTGAACTTGCAGGAAAATGTGTATGACGGAGAAGAGGTGTAGACTGGGCTTTTTCCATTGCTGGTGATGGAAAAAGAAATCACAACATTACGAAGATTGATTTTATCTTCGTCTTTAGTAACAATGCATTAACCCATCGGGAATCGAACCCGCGACCTTCCAACTATATATAATATGCTATTTGTTAATGTCTACTTTAGTTTCATTTTTGGTGATACCGATAAGCTTATATTATTTAACTATAGCAATTTTATTTTCCACCTTTGCTTATCTTAATGTTTTTAGTTTACATTAACGTTTTCGATACTTTTATTGTATCATCTTCAGATGTTAGGATGTTATGTCAACATATGTGATGAAAACCTAGCCTCATATTGTGTTGTGGGTTATTCAAATGCATGGAACCTATCATGATTTTCTAGTCTAGCTAGAGTTGATCTTGTTATGGATTAACCTAATTCAGTGTCTCTAGTTACTTGTTAAGATTCTGTTAAAATTCACTATGAAGGCCCGTGTAGGACAGTGTAAAATTATGTGAGAACAATAATATAACATATAAATATAAAACAGGTAAAATATACACTATAAAACACTATGAAACACTATAAACACTATGAAGCACTTTGAACACTTATATGGTTGGCCGTGTTAGCCTGTTGTGTCGTTGAATTTGGCTGCTTCTGCTGATCGTAGTTAAAATCTCTGTCTCTGTCTTTATAGTGTTTCATAGTGTTTTATAGTGTATATTTTACCTGTTTTATATTTATATGTTATATTATTGTTCTCACATAATTTTACACTGTCCTACACGGGCCTTCATAGTGAATTTTAACAGAATCTTAACAAGTAACTAGAGACACTGAATTAGGTTAATCCACAACACGATAAACTCTAGCTAGACTAGAAAATCATGACAGGTTCTATGCATTTGAATAACCCACAACACAATATGAGGCTAGGTTTTCATCACATATGTTGACATAACATCCTAACATCTGAAGATGATACAATAAAAGTATCGAAAACGTTAATGTAAACTAAAAACATTAAGATAAGCAAAGGTGGAAAATAAAATTGCTATAGTTAAATAAAATAAATGTCTACTTTGTTTCTACCATTCCATTGTAACATAAGAGAGAAATAATTTATTTATTTATTTTTATTTTTATTGCTAGTAAGTTTGAAATGAATACAAGTTAATACAATGTAGGATAAACTAACCCACTCCTGAATGATAAGACTCGTGCTCAGGAGGGGATTCCAATACAGACAAAAATAAAATAAAAATTGAGAGTGAATACAGATTAAAGAGTGTTTAATATGTTTAAACCCAAACTATAAATCCAATATAAATTTTAAAATTTTTTTATTAATTTGGAGAGGATTCGTGGTTAAAATAATATTAGAATAAAATTTGTTTAATAATCTGGGACCTTGACTCATGCTATGGTAAAAAGCTGCATTGGTTTTACATTTAAGTTCAGACAAACACAGAGAATTCGTATTTTTAGTTCTATGTATATTTATGTATATACCTTTCAAAGTTATTGACATTTCTATGAAAAAATATTTTAATAAAATAAAATAATAGGACATTATTATAAAATTAAATAAAAATAAAATTAAATACGAATGTCTTTTATTTCCTTTATTGTTGCATTTTTCTCAAAGACTTATTGATTTGACATTTCAAAACAATCGAAGGTTGCTATTTCTATAGACAATTAAGTTATTTGGTAGTAAGATGGGGTTTTTTATGCCAGGGCGAGATTTCTTACACACATGTAGTCTCAAAAAGTCTGACAACATTGATTAAATAACACAGCTATGCACGACCTGATATTACGAAATCAGCTTGACCGTCTGTAGACGGCTTTACCCTGGAAATTAATTTTGTTCTAGCATCATAATATTTTCCCTTTATTAAGAAATGAGGAAGAATTATAAAGACTTTTAAAAATCAATTCTACAAAGACAGCGAGAAAATCTAAAGACACGTAATGCAGTTGGCTCTCGTTTCACTGTTTGAGAGCCGCGACGCTGGCAGACAGTTGATGAGGATGATTCCAAGAATAAGGCCGTAGGTACGTCCGCCCAAGCATACTTGCGGTTATGGCTCACGATAGCACGAATCTCCGGAAATGCAGTGCTTTTCCGCATTCCGACCAGACGGACTCTTTTAAAAATACACCCAGTCATTATGAATACAGGTTCTCGTCAGTTTTTAAGGAATCTAACCCAAGTAAGGGTTGTTGTTATTCTTGGAGGGTAGACAAATTATTCTATTCGCGCAAAAAACTGGTTCTGACATTAATCGTCTTGTAGCAAGTGGAGATGCAACCTGATTTTATGTATAGGCTGTGCCGAAAGTTGTACTTCTTCTGATATAACTTTATATATTCGTCGCTTCATGTGTTGACAGCTATTTAGAAGTCATTTACGACAGTGTATACTAGGTCTGGGCGTTAATACCTCATTTGTGGTCCTGCAGACTACACCTTAAGGGATTAGGTACAGCTTACAGCAGTAAATTTGTTGGAAATATTCAACATTTTTTACTCCATTACTGTATCTTGTACAATAATGCAAATTGGTATGTGTAAAACACTGTCCTTCTGCTATATGAAAAAAATATGTTTACGATTAAAACAATTATTATTATATTTTTTCAAAATTCAAAATGGTGGCAGTTCACTGTGCAGTGATGAAGCGTTTCCCTCATAGTTCATAAATATTTTAACTTTTTTTTTCATGTTCTCTCTCTTTTATTTTATTGCTAAAAACTCACGTTTACAATATCATGCTCTTTCAATTACATTCCTTAATACAGTAAATAATATTTTTTTTTATTTTGTGTTGGAAGAAAATACTGATATTTGATCATTTTTTAAATGAATTTATTTTTTATCAGACAATCTATCAAAGGTAGAGAAGTGACTTTGCATCATATTGTAGATATGACATGCATAAATACACACAAAAAAGTTCATCACAGAATGTTGGATAGTTTTTGAGTTATGACAGAAACTCTTCATATCACTGCACAGTGAACTCCCACCATTTCGAATTTTGAAAAAAAAAAAAAAAAAAAAAAAAAAAAAAAAAAAAAAAAAAAAAATATATATATATATATTAAATCGTAAAAAGATGTTTATGCTCGACCATGCCGAAATGTAGTAATTATACGCCTGGTAGCAGTCCTTTAATGCATGTCATTAAAGTACACGTACTCATTAAAGTTCAGGTGTTTTCAGCCAATGACAACTCAGCTTACCGGTGTTCAGCCAATAACGAGTCAGCTTTGTACCGTTATAAAACCGCAAGTATCGATTATTCTCGGATATGCAATCGAAAGAGAATTAGCGAAAAGTCACGGAGGCTGGGAATCCAATACTGTCGCAGAAGGTTATGTTCTGTTACTATAATAATTACCGTAGCGTTAATTGTAAATAATATTCAAGTAAATTCAATTTGTCATCTCGTTTTTCAATGTCGAATTCAATAATCAAAGTTATACCAAGTTTAACGGGATTACACAAGGTCAATGACATTATTGTTCCTCGGAAAAAATCAATACTTTCGCGTCTGCGCACATCTCACAATTCACGACCTAGAACAAGGTCACTTCCGATCTTGTCAGATACAAATAAAATGTATACATCTGAATACTGTAAATTCAAGTTAGAAATATGGTCGAGCATAAAAAGTCGTATGAAACTCGCCTATAATGGTAATTAAGAAGCTCGTATGAAAATTATGAAACTCGCTTGCGCTCGTTTCTTAAACATTCATACTCGCTTCTTAATTACTATCATTATAGGCTCGTTGCATAATGTACTATTTTCATATAGCAGAAGGACAGTGTTGTACACATACTAATTTTCATTATTGCACAAGATACAGTAATGGAGGAAAAATGTTGAATATTTCCAAAATTTTACAGCGTCTTTCATTTCATCTATAGTGTCGTACCGTTCCTATGCAACAATGCTCTTGAGTCTTGATGAAACTCCACAGGGCATTGTCACAGGTTTCCAAAACGCTGGATTGCCCGTGGGTCACCCATCTTACAGCTCTCGACTGCCCATCTCGCAGCCCTGACTTCACAATCTGTGACAATACGCTGTGGAGTTCCATCAAGGGCAAAGGAACGGTTGATAAATTGAAGGACGCCGTTCGACGCGCTTTCCAACAGATTACATCAGCAATGCTGAGAAGAATGTTATATCGAACCTGCGACGCATTATTTTTGTGTCAGGAGAATGATGGAGTACATACGAGTACTGACCCTTTAAACACATAGGAAACACAGTTAGTGTAAATTAGATGTATATCTGCATTATGGCCGAAATTACATAAATAATGTGTATATTTGAGGTATTTATAGATAGTAACGGGACTTTGTACCCACCCTGTACAATTAATCTGCATAATCAAACACATTGTCAGCAAATTCTTACCTGAATGTTGAAATTAAGTAGTTAGTAAAATTAATGGCTGAAACCCGTTTAAAATATTAATTTAAGCGTATAAAATTAGACATGGCAACGCCGAAAAGACTTTCACTGGATTCGAAAGAATGAGCAGAGATGGGATAGGAACCACTTATTTTGTTTTGGCTTCTCGAATTCATTGATGCTACGAGCTCAATGATTCTAAAGAGGAATTTGGAGATTTCACTTGTTGTTGAGTATCCCGAAGTGCTTGTGGAATGGTAGGCTTGCATTTTTAAGTGTTTCTTGGAAAATATCTCTGTTGTCTTCTGATTAAGTCTGGAAAGCCCGGTTCAGTGGTAGTTATAGAAATATTAACGGAGAAGGTCAAATCGTGCAAAATATGAAATAGTATGAGGACTTTCATGAAATATGAAAATTCTGCAAAAATATTATGAAATATGGAAATTTCTTTGAAGTTTTTTCTTCTAATTACAAATTTATTTAAATTTATGTAAATACAATCTACATTTTATAAATAAATAAATAAATATGTATAAATACACAGAAATACAAAATGCAGATAAATTACAATACGTCGGTATACAAAAGAAGATGTAATAATCTATACTAACAATAAATCTGTAGCCAAAATTTTTCTGGTAATTTTCGATTTTTCAAAATTAATTGGCGTTAACATGTATAATTAACCATCCTGAACCGAAAATCGCTTTTTTGAAATTTTTTTTGTATGTCTGTCTGTCTGTGTGTCTGGATGTTTGTTACCTTTCCACGCGATAATGGCTGAACGGATTGCGATGAAAATTGGAATATAGATTAAGTTCGTTGTAACTTAGATTTTAGGCTATATGGCATTCAAAATACGTTATTCAAAAGGGGGGTTATAAGGGGGCCTGAATTAAATAAATCGAAATATCTCGCTTATTATTAATTTTTGTGAAAAATATTACATAACAAAAGTTTCTTTAAAAATGATTTCCGATAAGTTTTATTCTTTGAAAAAGTTTGATAGGACTTTTAAAATTGAAATAACTGCCATCTAAGGCGGTGTAGGCCTAATGAAATAAAAAACTACTACTACTATTGGGTTATTTTACGACGCTGTATCAACATCTAGGTTATTTAGCGTCTGAATGAAATGAAGGTGATAATGCCGGTGAAATGAGTCCGGGGTCCAGCACCGAAAGTTACCCAGCATTTGCTCGTATTGGGTTGAGGGAAAACCCCGGAAAAAACCTCAACCAGGTAACTTGCTCCGACCGGGATTCGAACCCGGGCCACCTGGTTTCGCGGCCAGAAGCGTTGACCATTACTCCACAGGTGTGGACGAAATAAAAAACAAATGACTTAGTCTATAAGGGGCCTTGGACAACAACAATCGAAAGCTATGAAGCATAGCGTACAGAGAATGTTTCTGTGTTTGTAAGAAGTAATATCGGAAGCTAAATTAACCGATTTGTATAATTAATTATTATTTCACCATTGGAAAGTGTAGTTTCTCTAGCTGTACATAATGCTATAATGTTATTACAGTACAGTAACTTCTGAGTGAATCGAGGACTGGTAAGATTAAAATAGCTTCTTATGCACAGAAAACTTGATAGGCTATTCTGTACATTTTTATTCTATGCAAAATGTTGATAGGACTGATATTTGAGGATATACAAGACTTAAAATAACAATACAATACAATTTCACCGCCGCCTCAGATTATAGTGTTGTTATTCCTGCGGTAACTCCTATGTGCAAAATATAAAATTTTTGAGTAGAAAGAAAAAACACATTTATTCATTCCATAGCAATGGTACATAGGAGATCGTGAATTCTTACATTTTCGAAAGAAAGAAATATAATTACATATCACGTATCACTATTTAAGTTATTTGAAGGGTTCAGAACCATAGTGGGCCAAGCGCCATTTGCTGAAGACGTAGAAAACAAGGGTTAAAATTAAGTTATTAGTCCATAATTCAATGGAAACATATAGCAAGTAATATAAAGTATACACATTAAAACTAAATGATATGTCAATCTTCATTAAACTATGGTTGCATGTAATAACAATAAAAGAAACATGTTAAAGGAATTGTCATTGCACCAAATGAGTGGTCTCTAGATCAAAATGATCGCATTTTAATTTTTTAAATACAATTTTAATTAATTAACATATTAAACGATTTATCCTTCTATCAAACACGAATGTTCCCTGGATCAAACGTCCTATTTTAATTATGTAATTACTTTATATTTATTTCTAACGGGTGCAGCGGAACGCACGGGTACGGCTAGTTCTCAATAAATTTGAGGACCGAATGAGCAGTGCTCGTGCTCAGTCGCGGTTGAGAAATGTTTTTAATGGAAGAGGAACTAAAATAAAATAAGAGCTACAATTAAATCACAAAATATAATATTAACATACAAAATTTACATAATTGTGTAAATCCGGCCTGTCATGCAGGCGGCCCAAGTTCGAATCCCGGTCAGGTCTGGGATTTTTCATTGAAACAAACACATTAACGTTACGGTCTGGTATTATACGTACTTCAGTAGCGTCATAGTAGGCCTATTAGGTATACATCCTGATTTACCAATTCCGTGTGAGTATGTACGTGAACATCTGTCAACGATACGAAAAAATTAATAATGGAGTAAATTTAAGAATCTTTCCCACGAAAGTTTTAAAATTGAAATGTGTTTCTTTTTTCTGTTTACTGACCCTCGGTTAATGAACCCGGCAGGAGCTTCTGAATATCAACAGTTTCTCTCGATTACTCCACCAACTGTCCTTCATTTCATCTATCACGTGCAATATTTAAAACTAGAGGGGGGGATGAATCTTGCTCAGGATAGGGACCAATGGCGGGCTTATGTGAGGGCGGCAATGAACCTCCGGGTTCCTTAAAAGCCAGTAAGAAAGTAAGTAAGAGGGGGGGATGAAGTCTATGGACTAATACGGGTTTCCGATGCTGATGTAGGAAGGGCCCGGCTTCGAGTCCTGTGGCTTATCAGGTACTCGTCTCAGGATGGGACCTGGCTCTGTCAGGGTTGAGGCAGGATGACTCACTTGTCAGCATCGGATTCACGAATGCCACCCAGACCACCTATCGGACTTGGACAGTCATCGCATATACAGGGCGCACAATTGACTAAAGTAATCTAAATGTAAGTATCCAGCCCTCGAAAACTGAACTGGCTATCATGCTTATCACTGGATCTCAATTAAAAAAATTCATACTGCACTGAGGTCGATGGACTTTGATATGAAAAGCAATCCTAAGAAATGGATGTCATGGAAACAACATAAATATTTTCTTACTAGCCGTACCCGTGCGCTCCGCTGCACCTGTTAGAAATAAATATAAAGTAATTACATAATTAAAATAGGACGTTTGATCCAGGGAACATTCGTGTTTGATAGAAGGATAAATTGTTTAATATGTTACTTAATTTTAATTCTATTTAAATAATCAAAATGCGGTCATTTTGGTCCAGAGAGCAATCAGAAGTTACTGTAATAACATTATAGCATTATGTCCATCTAGATAAACTACACTTTCCAATGGTGAAATAATAATTAATTATACAAATCGGTTAATTTAGCTTTCGATATTACTTCATACAAACACAGAAACATACTCTGTAGGCTATGTTTCATAGCTTTCGATTGTTGTTGTCCAAGGTCCCTTATAGACGTAGTCATTTGTTTTCATTTTATTACTCCGCCTTAGATGGCATTGTATTTTAATGTTAAAACTCATTTATCTCATTAAATATCAGTCCTATGAAAATTTTGAAAGGAATAAATCTTATCGGAAATCAGTTTTAAAGAAACTTTTGCTATGTAACATATTTCACAAAAATCAATAATAAGCGAGATATTTCGATTTATTTAATTCAGGCCCCCTTATAACCCCCCTTTTAAATAATGTATTTTGAATGCCATATAGCCTAAAATCTAAGTTACAACGAACATAATTTATATTCCAATTTTAATCGAAATCCGTTCATCCATTTCGCGTGAAAAGGTAACAAACATACAGACAGACAGAGAGACAGACATACAAACAAAAATTTCAAAAAAGCGATTTTCTGTTTCAGGGTGGTTAATTATATATGTTAGGACCAATTATTTTTGGAAAATCGAAAATTACCACAAAAATTTCGGTTACAGATTTATTATTAAAAATAGGCCTATAGATTTTTACGAATCTCGCAACAATTAATTTCTTTTTCATGTTCCCAGTAATATTCTAGATGATGGTTCATTTTCCGGAACAATACGTACGGACATGAAATATTATCCTCCCCAAAGGCCTTTTCCCCCTCAGGTCTTCCATCTAACACTCTATACCTATGCATTTCTAGATTCACCCATACCTGCTACATGCTCTGACCATCTCAAACGTTTGGATTTAATGTTCCTAATTATGTCAGGTGAAGAATACAATGCGTGCAGTTCTGCGTTGTGTAACTTTCTCTATTCTCCTGTAACTTCATCCCTCTTAGCCTCAAATATTTTCCTAAGAACCTTATTCTCAAACAACCTTGACCTCTGTTCCTCTCTCAAAGTGAGAGTCCAAGTTACACAACCATACAGAACAACCGGTAATATTGTATAACTGTTTTATAAATTCTAATTTCCAGCTTTTTCGAGAGCAGACTGGATGATGAAAGCTTTTCAACCGAATAATAACAAGCATTTCCCATATTTATTTTGCGTTTAATTTCTTCTCGAAAGTCGTTTATATTTGTTACCCCTCTCTATAAGTACTTCTATACCTCTCTTTTGATGAAATAGGAACCTATTTTATCAAGACATGTTTTGGATATGCGGAGACTAAGAGGAAGGCAGGAAATAGGAAATATTGAAGGATGCTGGATTTGCAGTGAAAGACCTGCCCTGGGGAGAACACTCCAGCATGTCTGTTTTTGATTAATCGAGAAGAAATTCTGAATTAAAAAATATTACCTTTTAAGTCAATAAAATTCAATAAGATGTTTTCAACAATTTTATACAAAAGTCCATAGTGTGAATTTAATTTAAACGCTATAGCATAAACGAATGAAAAGGAACGTTGTTGTGGAAAGTGTGACGATATCTCCCATGCCAGGAATGGAAACGAGATCCAGGAACGTACTGTATTTTCATCACGGCGGAGAAAATAATAATAATAATAATAATAATAATAATAATAATAATAATAATAATAATAATAATAATAATAATCATCATCATCATCTTTCTATCAAGTAATAAGCACTTACCAACGAAGCTCAGGTGATAGCGCGTTTACCTTCTGATCCAGGGCTGCGCTCGAGCGTGGGTTCGATTCCCACTTTGTCTGATTACTGGGTTGTGTTTTTCCCCGAGGTTTTCCCTAGTCGTTAGGCGAATATCAGGCAACTTCATGGCGAATCATAGGCCTCATCTCGCCATCACCAATCACATAGACGCTAAACAACCTAGTAGTTTTTACAGCGTTCATAAATAAACAACTAAAAAAAAAGTAATGTCAAGGTCCTCCGGCCATTGTTTTTGCGGTCTTCCAAGGGATCTTTCCCTCATGTATGTATATAGAAAAGGATCGTTCTATGTATTCTGGAGCATTCTAGTCTGTTTATATGTTGAAACTAATATATTATTATTATTATTATTATTATTATTATTATTATTATTATTATTATTATTATTATTATCATCATCTTTTTATCAAGTAATAAGCACTCACCGACGTAGCTCAGGTGATAGCGCGTTTACCTTCTGATCCAGGGCTGCGCTCGAGCGTGGGTTCGATTCCCACTTGGGCTGATTGCCTGGTTGTGTTTTTCCCCGAGGTTTCCCTAGTCGTTAGGCGAATATCAGTCAATTTTATGGAGAATCATAGGCCCCATCTCGCCATCTCCAATGACATAGACGCTAAACAACCTAGTAGTTTTTACAGCGTTCATAAATAAACAACTAAAAAAAAAGTAATGTCAAGGTCCTCCGGCCATTGTTTTTGCGGTCTTCCAAGGGATCTTTCCCCCTTGTATGTATATAGAAAAGGATCGTTCTATGTATTCTGGAGCATTCTAGCCTGTTTATATGTTGAAACTAATATATTATTATTATTATTATTATTATTATTATTATTATATCATCATCATCATCATCATCTTTTTATCAAGTAATAAGCACTCACCGACGTAGCTCAGGTGATAGCGCGTTTACTTGCTGATCCAGGGCTGCGCTCGAGCGTGGGTTCGATTCCCACTTGGGCTGATTGCCTGGTTGTGTTTTTCCCCGAGGTTTTCCCTAGTCGTTAAAGCGAATATTAGGCAACTTCATGGCGAATCCTCGGCCTCATCTCGTCATCACCAATGACATAGACGCTAAACAACCTAGTAGTTTTTACAGCGTTCATAAATAAACAACTAAAAACAGTAATGTCAAGATCCTCCGGCCATCGTATTTGCGGTCTTCCAACGGATATTTCCCTCATGTATGTATTTAGAGAAGAATCGTTCTATGTATTCTGGAGCATTTCAGACTGTTCATATATTGAAACTAATTTATTATTATTATTATTATTATTATTATTATTATTATTATCATTATTATCGTCAACGCGATTCTGTTGATGTTATTAATTATATTATGTTGATATGAAAAATTGTAAAATTTCATTTACAAAATGCACCATTATAGTGTTGAACCCTTCTTGTCAATTTTTAATTTGTTAGAATTGCACAATCATTCAGTTGAGACAGTACATGACGAAGGAGACAAAGGACACTCAAGCAATGGCTGACGGAGATAAATCGCAGGGGATGTAATCCAGGACCATCGTTATTGTAACCAATATTACCACAATAAAATATATCAAATTTTTCTGTTTGCCGAAAACCTTGCGTAATGCACATATATATCAGTTTTAACAAGAAAGCAACTTGAGCTGAGTGTTAACTACTCACACCCCATGTATTTTTTTAAGTTGGCACCTACGAAGAAAAGTTCGCATCTTTGTTGAGTCACATCGCTGAAGTCAACGACCTAACAATATAATAAAACAAACCGAAGAATCCGTATGCAGTGTGTAATGTACATAAAGTTGTGAATGAGTGACGTCACCATAGCGAGTACGAAAGTTGGCTGCATTTACTTCCTTTCTCATTCCTCCACGTGCAAGACATAACAACTGGAAGAATATAGCTTATGTTCTCAAGACAATTTAATTATTATTCCCTCTAACTACTTCGCCAACACTGCATGCCTACCAATTAATACTGGTGTAATTCTGTAAACGTTATTTTAGATGTTATAATATGTAGCCATAATGAAACAATTCAAGTAATCGGAGTGTTCTATGGGTAGCAAACGGGGTTCGTACTCTGGGAATGTCTTTTTCCTCCTATATTTTCCTCAACTGCAGCCTAAGTCAAATGACAATAATTGCATGACGAATCCTCGGGTTCACCTCGCCAAAAATACCGCTGTATCTTCGTATCAATTCCTTCGACGCTATATAGCCGTGCAGTTGAGACAGCGTCTTCAAATAACATTGAAATTGCAACTAAGAAAACAGCAACTTCATTTCGTAAATATCGGTGTTCAGTGCATTTAAAAAGTCGCTCACTCTCACATACACAATAAAGTAAAATTAAACAGTTGCCAATCATTATTCATTCATACAGTCATAGTTTTCTGCCAAAGGGCAGACCTTTCACTGCATAACCAACATTCTCCAATCTTTTCTATTTTCTTCCTTCCTCTTATTCTCTGTATATGATCCATATAATATCTTAATGTCGTCTATCACCTGATATCTTCTTCTGCTCCGAACTCTTCTCCCGTTCACTATTCCTTTAAGTGCATCCTTCAGTAGGCAGTTTCTTCTCAGCCAGTGACCCAACCAAATCCTTTTCGTCTTTCCGATCAGTTTCACCATCGTTCTTTCTTCACCCACTCTTTCCAACACAGCTTCATTCCTTATTCTGTCGTCCACACCTGTGGAATAACGGTCAGCGCATCTAGCCGCGAAACCAGGTGGCCCGGGTTCGATTCCCGGTCGGGGCAAGTTTCCTAGTTGAGGTTTTTTCCGGGGTTTTCCCTCAACCCAAGATGAGCAAATGCTGTGTAACTTTCGGTGCTGGACCCCGGACTCATTTCACCGGCATTATCACCTTCATCTCATTCAGACGCTAAATAACCTAAGCTGTTGATAAAGCGTCGTAAAATAACCTACTAAAATAAAAAAAAATCTTATTCTGTCTGTCCATTTCATACGCTCCATTCCTCTCCATATCCACATTTCAAGTGCTTCTAGCGCTTCTCTTCACTTCGTCGTAATGTTCATGTGTCTGCCCCATACAACGCTACACTTCACACAACGCACTTCACTAGCCTTTTCCTTAGTTCTTTCTCCAGAGGTCCGCAGAAGATGCTCCTTTTCCTATTAAAAGCTTCCTTTGCCATTGCTATCCTCCTGTTGATTTCCTGGCAGCAGCTCATGTTACTGCGTGTAATACACCCCAAGTATTTGAAGCTGTCTACTTGCTCTACTTCCTTATTTAGAATTCGCACGTTTACCTTCTTTACTTTTCTTCCTATGACCATGATCTTCGTCTTGTTTGCATTTATCTTCAGAAGATGTTCCTTTTCCTATTAAAAGCTTCCTTTGCCATTGCTATCCTCCTGTTGATTTTCTGGCAGCAGCTCATGTTACTGCGTGTAATACATTCCAAGTATTTGAAGGTGTCTACTTGCTCTACTTCCTTATTTAGAATTCGCATGTTTACTTTCTTTACTTTTCTTCCTATGACCATGATCTTCGTCTTGTTTGCATTTATCTTCATTCCATACTGTTCACAGCTGTCATGTGCTCCAGTAGCTCTTACTATCGTATCCTCTTCTGCTAACAACACCATATTACCAGTAAATCATGCACTTTGTTCTTCTTTCTCCTACTATCACCCCTTCCATGTACTGAAAAACAGTTTTTTGCTAAATCCTCCAAGTAGATGTTGGACAGGCTAAGTGATAAAGGGCTTCCTTGTCGTATTCCTCTCCCTATTTCACTTCTTTCTGACATTTCTTCTCCTAGTCTGACTTTGACTCGTTTCATAGAAAATTACAGAACACCCTCCTCTCTTTTCAATCTAAACCTATTTTCTTCAGTTTATTCCAATCCACTTTGTCAAAAGCTTTTCTAGGTATGTGAAACATTAAGAAGAAAATGATGAAAGAGTGATGGAGCGGAGAAAAATTCTCTCCGGCGCCGGGATTTGAACCCGGGTTTTCAGCTCTACGTGCTGATGCTTTATCCACTAAGCCACGCCGGATACAATCCCGACGCCGTTTAGAATCGTCTCAGATTAAGCTCCATCTCTTGGGTTCCCTCTGATGGCCGCCCTCTGCACTACGTCATAGATGTCTATGAACGCAGGACCGAAGTCCATACATGTGTTGAGGTGCACTCAGATGAGTGACTGTTTGGCCGGGATCCGACGGTATGGGCGCCGTCTTAAATCACAAAGTGATTTATTACGCATATCATATATATATATTGATGTACCGAAGTACATATGATATTTCCATGCAGATATTCTGCGTCATGAC
Source organism: Periplaneta americana (assembly GCF_040183065.1). Classification (NCBI taxonomy): domain Eukaryota; kingdom Metazoa; phylum Arthropoda; class Insecta; order Blattodea; family Blattidae; genus Periplaneta; species Periplaneta americana. The sequence continues at coordinate 174,737,733 of NC_091118.1, read as the reverse complement.
ATGATGAAAGAGTGATGGAGCGGAGAAAAATTCTCTCCGGCGCCGGGATTTGAACCCGGGTTTTCAGCTCTACGTGCTGATGCTTTATCCACTATCCGGGTTCAAATCCCGGCGCCGGAGAGAATTTTTCTCCGCTCCATCACTCTTTCATCATGTCATGACGCAGAATATCTGCATGGAAATATCATATGTACTTCGGTACATCAATATATATATGATATGCGTAATAAATCACTTTGTGATTTAAGACGGCGCCCATACCGTCGGATCCCGGCCAAACAGTCACTCATCTGAGTGCACCTCAACACATGTATGGACTTCGATCCTGCGTTCATAGACATCTATGACGTAGTGCAGAGGGCGGCCACCAGAGGGAACCCAAGAGATGGAGCTTAATCTGAGACGATTCTAAACGGCGTCGGGATTGTATCCGGCGTGGCTTAGTGGATAAAGCATCAGCACGCAGAGCTGAAAACCCGGGTTCAAATCCCGGCACCGGAGAGAATTTTTCTCCGCTCCATCACTCTTTCATCATGTCATGACGCAGAATATCTGCATGGAAATATCATATGTACTTCGGTACATCAATATATATATTAAGAAGAAATCTAAGAGGCGAAAATTGGAAGGACGTGCAACTTAAATTTTACAATGCGATGTCAGTACCAACATTACTTTATGGAAGCGAATCCTGGGTCGTAAATAAAAGGTGCCGAAATGCGTTGCTGGATCAAATTCCAAGTACTAAAATAAATTATATCAATGTAGAAAAATGTAGAGGATATTACACATAAACCAGTTCGATACAGAGATGATTGAATAAACCGCACGTAGAGTATGCAACAGAACCGGATCCCAAAACAAACACTAAATTGTCGTCCTTCAGACCGTCGAGATAGAGGACGACCTAGGAAGAGATGGCAAGAAAATGTGAAGAGGAATAGGCTATGCTTGATAGTCTAACATTAAACAAAACCGTGACGCGACAGCCCTTTGGAGGGTCAAGGCTGTTAGTCGACTGATGTTCTCACTTCAATATGCCTCAGTTGAAGTGAACGAACATCCAATCCATACAGGGATAAAGTGTAGTCAGTACCGTTATACCACAGTCTACTATATACAGTCACGAAGCTTGAGTTTTGAGGGTGCTATAAACAATAGAATGTGACGGTACTATTTTGCATTGCCTGTAATGAGGCGATATTAGCGATCCTAGTTGTGAGCAACTACCTAATGTTTGCATATTTACTACGTATTGAGCTTCGCGACTGTATATACTAGACTGTGGTTAATACCGTAGCGGGCGTACGAAACCGGATTTCGCTACTCGTTGTAACTCTCCAAACTCATCACGATGTTGGCTCAACTACACTGACTAAAATTTCTTGAGACAGTTTTCCCCTTTGAGGACTCGGGCCAACGCTCATTTCTGATAGCTAATCCAAGGCATGGTGCCTTATACCACGCGGAGTTAGGTACCTAGTCTACATGATTAAATCCTTTTGTTAATAAGACGAGTAGAACTACGTTCCTGCGACATTTGTAAAAGTATACAGTGTATACTATACACCCTAGTAGTAGTAGTAGTAGTAGTAGTAGTAGTAGTAGTAGTAGTAGTAGTAGTAGTAGTAGTAGTAGTAGTAATAGTAGTAGTAGTAGTAGTAATAATAATAATAATAATAATAATAATAATAATAATAATAATAATAAGTTTTACTTGTGGGTGACAGGTAAGCTACAGAAAATCATCTCGCAAGTCCTCACCATTATTTAACGGTGCCTACAAAGTTTACGTTACTTACTTATGGCTTTTAAGGAACCTGGAGGTTCATTGTCGCCCTCACATAAGCCCGCCATCACATCGGTCCCTATCCTGAGCAAGCTTAATCCAGTTTCTACCATCACATCCCATCTCCCTCAAATCCATTTTTATATTATCCTCTCATCTATGTCTCGACCAGAAAGTTTACGTTAGTCAAATAGAGATAAGCTTAAACGATAATTATATTGAAGTATCTGTGACAACTGTGACTGTGACATAAATATCTGTGACTTTTATAGGTGATTTTGTTACATCGATAAAAATACAGCTGAAATGCAGGGGCGTATTTTGCGGGCTACCGGGGCTACCGGCGGTAGCCCAAGGAAATTACAAAAGAAAAAGTTTATAATATAACATAATGTAATATTTTTGTATTATTAATTTTACCATAGTAATTAAAATTAAAGTAATTGTTAGATATATTTTGTGTAATAATAGGGTCAGCGGTAGCCCAAACCCTTTAACCAGTATACTGAAATAACCTGAACAGTGAAATGTGAATATGATTTCTCTAATCTCTGTGGTGAATACTAAATACTTTTTTTTAAACCTTTCACAGATAATACTGTATCTACATACAACACATCGATGGTTCATATTGGAAAATTCAACAAATAAATAATATACATGTACCATTAACAATTAATAAATAGATGGATGGATGGAAGGATGGATAGATAGAAGGCTGGTTGGTTGGATGGATGGATGAATGAATGGATGAATGGATGGATGGATGGATGAGTGCGTGAATGATTGAATGAATGAATGAATGAATGAATGAATGAATATTTACCAAAATGTATAGGGTGACAAAACTTAAGTTCTTGTACCACGAGGTTATATTGTAGGTATTGAATGAGTTGATAATTTGGAAATGATGTTAGATATGGGAAAATTGAGGTCATAGAAATATAAATTAGTCAATAAGTACTGGTCCACACCTGTGGAGTAACGGTCAGCGCGTCTGGCTGCGAAACCAGGTGGCCCGGGTTCGAATCCCGATCGGGGCAAGTTACCTGGTTGAGGTTTTTTCCGGGGTTTTCCCTCAACCCAATACGAGCAAATGCTGGGTAACTTTCGGTGTTGGACCCCGGACTCATTTCACCGGCATTATCACCTTCATATCATTCAGACGCTAAATAACCTGAGATGTTGATACAGCGTCGTAAAATAACCCAAAAACCCCCGTCAATAAGTACTGAATATTCAATAACCTTTGGTATTAAGCAGAGCAGAGCTAGAGAGTGATATTTTGTCACAGATATTAAATTTCACGTCTTCAGTCACATCTCTAAATAACAGTCTCGTATCTGTGGTAAAATGTACAGCAAGACAGTGATTTATCGGCCATCTCTAAACGTTCGAATACAGAAGAAAGCAGGGAGAATTATTTGTAGTGTTGGATCAAAAGAACATTGTAAACCTTTATTTCAATCCTGTAAAATTCTCATTCTTCCATCGCTATATGTATTGCAGTGTTTGTTATATACCAAAATGAATATAGACAATTTCCCTCAAAACGTTCGAATACCTCATTAGCAATGGATAAAGTCCAAAATTAACTTCTTCTCAACAATCTACTAATGTTTTCTCCCTCGTTTAGAATGACAAAATTTACCTATTTTTATGAGCTTATAGTGATTATAGACCCATCCAAACAATACTTATCTAAATACCGGAAAAATCAATATTCAACCGTAATTAGATATAATTGTCTCTGGGAAGGAACTTCATTTTTTCTGTGACGGGAATTTCCCCAGAGGTCATCCCTTGAATTAATCACTACTTCTACACAGTCAGAGAAAAAGTACCGTCAAGGGAGAAGACACCGTTGGAGCTGCTTCATTTTGAAGTAAACCTGCCCGTTACGAAAACATGCCTCGTGCCCCTGGCTTCATTGTTTGACAAACTTGATATGCAGCTTAATTGGCAGTATTAATGTGATTATGGCGCTTTGGCAAATGGCCTCCAGTGCTCGCTGGGATCCACTGGGGCGCTATTTATATAATCCCATGACTGCACCATCTTGTTGACCTTGTTTTTAACTGTCGTCTGGGCGATGACGTGAAGGATTGTTAAGATCGTGATTGGTCATGACGCACGTTCGGACTTCATGATTGGTCCAAACATTTTTCCTTAATGGACAGCCTTTTGGGTTAAGTGATGGGGACAACAAGTTGGTGAGTGATTGTTCTCTGTAATGCATTATTGTGACTTGTAAAAAGTTCAGATTTAGAGGTAGAATGCTTCACAGACCTGCAAGTGTTTTCAAGTACGTACAGTACATTATCGTAGCTTAACGATGCGTGAAAACCACGATCGTGGTTAGAATCTCACCTAAAACATGGATGTTTACCCGTTGCCATTGTGCTCTCTCTTGCCTAGGATGAAAGCCTGGCGCCGTGATGAACCTAAGTTACTTAAGACCAACATTTGCCCCTCTACGAAATATGTCAGATTTCGAAAGAAAAAATAAATCAGTTACGTACTAATACAATAGAGCGGAATAGAATAAAAGAAAACAGAATGAACTAAAACAGAGCAATATGGAGTAGATTATATCAGACTGAAACGAGACAGAGCACAACAGAATATAAGTATGCTTAAGGGGAGAGGATGGTATTTTTTAAAACTTTTTTCCTATTTGGTGTAAAATATTAATTTTGTGAATGTAGAGAGCTCATAGCTGTAGCAACACAACCAAATGTAAATATTTTGAAAAAAAAAAAATTATTTGGGGGCCCAAATTTGAAAAAAAAAAATATACCCAATGCAAGATTGTACTAAAAGCGATATGTCTAAACCGTTTTTAAAGATAGATTCAAACAGTTTTTGCAATGTATTTGCAAAAGCATGTTCTACAAACTGTCTGTAACAGAATTTTGATATTAGTCCCTACGTTTGTAAAATAAACAAAATTTAATAACACTTTTCTGATATCCTTTCTTGCAAACAAACGGACGTATTTTTAAAATAAAATCAATTAACAAAATTCTGTTACAGAGAAAAGTTTCCTAATAGTCTAAAGAATGTGTGTTCTAAATTTCATGCATGTATCTTTAATAGTTCAGAAATTATATCCATTTATGTCTGGCAATGTAGCAAAAAAAAAAAAAAAAAAAAAAAAAAAAAAAAAAAAAAAAAAAAAAAAAAAATGAAGTTACTAGAAACTGATAAAAGGGGACATGTGATTTAAAAATCCATAGCGCAGGAAGTTTAAAAATGACGTCTCAACATTCGATAAGGGCACAAATACCGACAAAATGTTATGCAATGCATTCCATACATATCAAAGAGTATTTTAAAGAAAAAAAAATTAATTTAATTTAGCTTACCAGAAACAACAACAAAACTGGGCAAGTGATTTAAAAATCCATAACGCAGGAAGTTTAAGAATGGCGACTCAACATCCGATAAGGGCACAAATACCCACAAAATGTTACGCTATGCATTCCACACATATCACAGAGTATTTTAAAGGATTTTTTAAAATATAATTTACTCATTTTTCACCAAAAAATACCATTTTCTCCCCTTAAATAGAACAGACTGAGTCAGAAGAGAATAGAATACGTTATGATACGACTATAATAGACATGAATGAGGTAGTATGCAATAAAATAAAACATATAATTTAATTCCGCCCCTGAGCACGAGTTATACTCTTTCAGGGGCGAGCTAAAGTTTTTCTGTATATATTATATTTTATGTTACAATTATTATCAAAATAATAAATAAATAAATAAATAAATAAATAAATAAATAAATAAATAAATAAATAAATAAATAAATAAATAAATAAATAAATGATAAAAAATGCAGGGGGAAAGAAACTGGCCACCCTACCTATTATCTCCTGGCCTAGTTGCCTCATGAGTGATTCCTTATTGCTATCACTTATGAGGTTCAGACCTGTCTTCGGACAGTTGACTAAACAACAACAATATAAATGCATAAAAGGCAAACAGTAAATAATGCAACTGAGATAACAGTGGAATTAACTATACCAGAACAGAAAGGGATATAACAGAACGAATAAAAATGTAATAGAATGAAATATAATGGTATGAAGTAGTACTGGATAGAAAAAATAGTATGGAATAAAACAATAGGCATATATTCGAACAGAACAGAAAACAGAATAGAACATAGTTTAGCACTTATAAGAAAATAGATTAGAAGTGAACAGGGTAGAAAAGAACAAAATATAACAGAATCGAACAAAGGATAATAGAATAGAATATCCCTAAATGGCCGGGAACAGAAGATAACAAAATATAATAGAATCTAATTAAATAGGGTGTATTAGAATAGGGAATAATAAAATAGAACGAAATAGACAGGAATAAATCAACAGAACAGAAAATAGAACAGAACATAGCAAAGCGAAACGGAATAGAATAGAAAAGAACATATTAGAACAAGATATTCAGAATCGAATTAAGTAGACTACTACAATAGGAGAGAATAGAATAGTAAAGTACAAAATAGACCTAAATATAATGAAACAGAATATTATAAAAATAACTGGAGCAGAATAAGTTTACAAAACTTGATATCGAATAGAACAGAATAAAAATTGATGATATGGATTGCAGAAAAATAGAACATTACAGAACTTAATAGAAAAGAATATTCTGGAGTACAACAAAATAGAAAATAATGGAATATAATAGGGTTTAATAGACTTAAAAAAGACAGTAATAAAGAGCTCCAATCTATTTGGCCTCTCGTTTTCAAAATTATCCGCATATCATCAGCTAAGTACCAGGTCTCATTATAACAATTTACTCATTATACCTTACTGCAAGACATCTTTATAATCTTCATCCTATACAGTTTCATTTGCTAGAAATTGGAACTCGCTTCCGAGTGATGTAAGGTGTTGTTGGAAATAACTTCATTTAGGTCAAAATTACAGAAATTCTTGCTTAACAGATTAATTACTGATTAATATTTGTTACTTATAATGAAAATAACATCTGGCCATTCTTATTATTACCATTAATTTCTCTAAATAGAATACAAAACCTCTAATGGCAAAATCTTATTACTTTAATTTTCTCATTATATCAATATATTTTAGATATATATTTTGCTCCCTATAACATAGTTATAGTAAACTTATATTGAACTAATTCTCATCATTTTAACCAACTAGCTATCTCAACTTACTTATAATTCTTTACATATTGCATGTAGACTGAATTGGATTACACTAGCTCATAAATTAAGTTATTACTTTTTCTTATAGGTTTTATTTCAATTTAAATAAATATGTACTAGTCGTTAAAACGTAACTGAAGAATATTGCTGGAGAATCTTTTAGGTGTGTTGTAAATATACATAATTTAAATATGTTTGTCACTATTGTATTGATTAAAGCTGATTGAGTGGAAGAGAAAGTCTTGTGGCCTTAACTCTCCCAGTGAAAATATTCTATTCTATTCTATTCTAGTCTATTCTATTCTATTCTATTCTATTCTATTCTATTCTGTTTTGTTCTGTTATGTTCTATTCTATTCTATTCTGTTTTATTCTATTCTATTCTGTTTTATTTTGTTCTGTTCTATTCTATTCTATTCTGTTTTATTCTATTCTATTCTGTTTTATTCTATTCTATTCTGTTTTATTCTGTTCTATTCTATTCTATTCTGTTCTATTCTATTCTATTCTAATAGATTTGAATATGACAATATAATATAATGCATCAGAAAATATAGCAGAATATTACATACGATGATAAAAAAAGAAAAGAAAGAATACTGTAAAGCTCAGTAGACTAATAACACAATGTTGTACAACACAGTAGAATAGAATACACAAGCAGCATAGCATAGAATACAGAAGAACAGAAAATACGATAATGGAGTATAAAAGAACGGAAGAGTATAGGATAGAACAGGATGCTATAAAAGTTAATAGGAAAGTACAGAATATTGTAAAACTTACCTACTGAAATACAACAGAAAGTACTAGAAAAAAGTGGAACGGAACAGAATATGAAGATCAGAACAGAAGGGAATAAAACAGAATGGAATTGAAAAGAAGAGACTATAATAAAATGGTATAAAATAAAATAGAAAAGAATAGAGCAGATTAGAACTGAAGGGAGTAAGTTATAATGGAGCACTTGTGGAGATTTACGAGTAAGATAACACGAGACAATACTGCACTACTTTTTTCGGAATTTAATCCGTTAATGCAGTGATTACAATCTAAAGACAATACTTTCGGAAACTTAATGTTCTAATACAGCGGTACAAGCAGGGCGGAAAAGTAAATAATTGGATAATTAAAAGTTTGAGTAAATTGAACATAATCTTTAAGGGCCGTATTCATAGACATTTTTAGCGCGGGTTTCCGGTGGATGATCAGCGTTTTTCGTATTCATAAACCAGTGTTAGCGATAGGATATGATTTGAATTCTGTACTAGTAACCAGTGGATAGCCGGGGCCAGCTTACTACGCTCGTAGCGCGTGCTGCGAAATGTCTATGAATAGCACCCTAAAAGACTACATAGTATATTTAATTTGACATAAAAATAATTCACCAATTCCTCGTTGACTGATGCTTAGGAAACACTGATTCATTTAAAGTTAGTTTTATTTGCAGACGATTAAATGGAGATATTGCAAAACTGGAGCAATAGTGGAGTGATGTATTGTAACGTACAAGTGAACTATTTCGACTGATACTCGTATTTCAGATTTTATTATGCTAAGGACTGAAAATTGAGCTATTTATAGCACGAACCTCTTCTGTGACTGCGGTCAAAGTGAAATACGGCAGGTATGTTAACCTTCGACTGTTCCCACGCTGAATTGCCATGACAAACTCCGCAGGGTTTTAATTAAAAGATATTCCACAATTAATACCACTTTAATGCTGCTATTAAACTTATTCAGGGAATTTTTCTCATAATTTCTGGGAACCATAAGTTACTCTTATCTTCATGACTAAATATCAGTCAGTATACGTTTTCACATAAATTTGAACATAGCATTTCCAACATAGACACGTATTTACTTTGTAATGAGTACAGCAATTTCTCAGTCAATTAGCAGGCGGGTTTCTCACTAAAGGGGCACGAGTTTGATACTCCCGGCTAACCCTGTTAGACTTATGGTGAAGAAGATTTTTGTCCATTACTTAGATTTCTTGTCATTCTCCTTGCACCATGTTTCATCATCATCATCATCATCATCATCATCATCATCATCATCATCATCATCATCATCATCATCTCATGAATGAAGTGTTATATTGGCTGTTTCTTTTCAAAAGTATTTCTTATAATCCGTAACTTCTTGATTTGTATTTTGTTATTATTTTAGGCATTTCTTTCTTGTTCCTTGTTTTTGTTTTTTTAGTAATCGACTCACTTTCGCTTATCGAAAATTTCCTTATTTCTCTTAAAAATTATGTATTATATTGAACATTCACATTCATACATATAGGGCTAATTATGGTACCGGTAGGCCTATATACATATTATAGACCTTGAGGGCTTACAAGGTAGCTAAAGATTAACGTTCCCGCCTTTGCAGATAAACGGTATTAGTAGTAGTAGGGATGTTATTCCTTGATGTTTGCCGCCTTTACGCTCAAGGAAATGCCCCTGGTACCTATTTCTGTTAGAGGCTGATTGAACCTCAGGGCCATAGTACGGTCAGGAGGGTTAGATAAATGGAGAAAATTCGTATCCACATCAAGAATCGAATCTGCGACCTTCGAGCTTGCAGCGCAACTCCTTAACCGTGATTCTTCCGCGCACCCTTTAAGTATGCACATATTCATATATTAACACATAAACGCATACGTAGCATACAATACAAAAGCATAAACATATAGCCTATAAGTACTCACATAAATACATTACATATACTACATATATGCATAATATGTATTCCCACATGAATGTGGATATGGAGAAGAATGGAGCATGTGAAATGGACAGAAAGAATTAGAAGCGAAGTTGTGCTAGAAAGAGTGGATAAAGAAATAATTATTCTGAAACTGATCAGGAAGAGAAAAATAAATTGGCCGGGTTACTGGCTAAGAAGAAAGTGCCTATTGAAGGATGCACTGAAAGGGATGGTAAACGGGATAAAAGTTCCAGCAGAAGAAGACATCAGATGATAGACAACATTAATATGTGGATCGTTTGCTGAGACTAAGAGGAAGGCGGAAAAGAGGGGAAACTGGAGAATGCTGAGTTTGATGTCACCTTGACACTGTGTAAAAATAATACAGCTCATAATTCTGAAAATATTGTATTCATATAGGCCTCTTTTTACTACAACAAATTGGCTTCACTGCATACATACATACATACACACATACATACATACATACAAACAAACATACATACATGCATACATACATACATGCATACAAACAAACTCTTATTTCCTGAGACACTATAGTACGTTATGCAACGAATCTATAATGGTAGTAATTAAGACGCGAGTTTCATAATTTTCATACGAGCGTCTTAATTACCATTATAGGCAAGTTTCATACGACTTTTTATGCTCGACCATGTTTCTAACTTGAAATTTTTCATAAGTATTCATGTTATGGTTATCGAAGTGAGGAGCGGAACTGACCTTCTAAATTGTGAGATGTGCGCAGACGCGAAAGTATTGATTTTTTCCGAGGAACGAATGTCATTGACCTTGATATAATCTAGAGAATAACATGAACATTAATGTTGATATAACCTGGAAATTGATTTAAAATTGAAAAACGAGATGACAAATTGAATTTATTTGAATATTATTTACAATTAACGCTAATTATTATAGTAACAGAACATAACCTTCTGCGACAGTACTGGATTTCCAGCCTCCGTGACGTTTTGCTAGTTGTCTTTCGATTGCATATCCGAGAATAATCGATACTTGCGCTTTTATAATGCTACAATGGTGATTTCTCATTGGCTGAACAACTGAACTATAATGAATAGGTGTACTTTAATGAGGTGCATTAAAGGGGTACTACCAGGTGTATAATTACTACATTTCGGCATGGTCGAGCATAAAAATATTTCTCATACTCGATTTAGAATATCCAAGTGCAAGAATCGTAACTTACTACGACAAAAGTCTCGTTTCTGTGCTTTAGGCAACATTGTACAACAGAACACTCCAAACACCACCATAAAAGTAAAGAAAAGAAATATGTGTTAACCTAGGTTAAAAATAAATAATTCCAGCATGAATCGGTGGTCATCTCTGACGCTGACTGCCTTAAAAGTCAGCGTTCATTACTGTTGGATTGGTTGGCCGGTCAGTGACTGATGTAATAAGACATTTTCCAAGAATCTGCAAGTAGTCGGTCGGTCTCTGGACACGAACCCCGATACAGGTTTGATATCTGTCGGTAAGCTTTGTCGGTCCAGTCTCATATGAGTGAGCTTTCATGTACTGTCCGCGCTCGCTTGTTCTTCGAGATACACAATTCTGTATAAAGTATTCTTTTTTAACTAATAGCGGCGGAAGTGACTTCTTCATGTAACTTGTAGTTTCCATACCCTTTCACTGACCTTCGAGACTATTTTATCATGTTTCCTGCACAAAATAATCACCATTGTTTATGTAAAAGGTTATTTGAAAGAAAATTTATGGGAATTCTGTCGGCATGAGTCACATTCATTAGGTTTACTTCTAACAGATGGACAGCACTTCATAATGTGTTATCGACTTGCTTCCTTTTTTCTCACTCACTCACTCACTCACTCACTCACTCACTCACTCACTCACTCACTCACTCACTCACTCACTCACTCACACACAGGCCCAAAAAAGCAAGACAGCTCATGTTTATTATTGTTCATTCAACTGTCCGAAAACAGGTTTGAACCTCATACGGTGACACCGATAAGGCATCACTCGTAAGGCAACCAAGCCAGGTGATAATGGGAAAGGGTGGCCAGTTCCTTTCCCCCTCCATTGCATATATCGCTGATTAGTTACATATTACACTAATCAGACTTCAGTTGTATACAAACAATAGTGTTCTTCCTCTGACACATATCGTCAAGTGAGATATACTGTCTGGTAAGATGTACAGCTTTAAACACAAAAAATGACCGCTCTCCTGTAGCGTGGAATTTGTCTAAGTCTACTTCGGGCAACGCCTGGTTCACGCTGCTAGGGAAAGGATGTTTATTTTGTACCTAATTTATTCCTAGAATATATATTCGTTATAGGTTATTCATAAACGTCTTGACCTATAAACAGATTGAAAAAAAAACAACAAACAAATAAAGCAAAGGAAAAACGGAGCCATACTTAGGAATTCCTTCACGTGTAAATCTAAGCTCTCTCGAAATCAACCGAAGTCTTCCGAAGGGGACTTAGCGTTCGATAGCCGGTCATTTTTTTTTGTCTAAGATTGCATACATATCAGCCAGAACCTCAATAATCCCGTAGAATATGACTGTTTTCCTGGAGTACTAATTTACTTCGCAGTTATTGTTGTATGTGCCATATGATCTCTAGTCCTTCCTGAATAACTTAAGCATTGATTTAATTTCTTTATGATGGTTAAAGGGAGGTTTAAAGGTCCTAACTGACAAATACTGAAATTTTGAATATATTGATCTTTCTACTTAATTTGGTGTTTGTTTTATTAAAATATTTCAATATATATTTTACTTTACCGATATTTGACTTAGGCCTAGGCCTATTTTGTTAAATATTAACACATTTATATTCTTAAAGAAATATTATACAAGTCAAAAAGAACTTAACTGACAAATTCTGAAATTTTGAGTTCTATTACCTGAATATATAGATCATTTTGCTTAATTTGTTTTTTGGTTTGTTAAAATATTCGAGTATTTTAAAAAATGGTTGTGCATTTGTATTGTTTAGTAAGTTTAGTAAATGTTTACTTCAAACGCGATTTACTAAAAAGTGATTTTTCCTACATAATAATATATTCTCCATTTTCTAAAAAAAACTATTATGTACATTGCATGAAATTTTTACCACTTAATTCAGACAGTACTGTGGTATTGTGGATTTACTTTTGTTAAATTTTCTTAAACAGTTAGTCTTGAAACAAATAGGCCTAACATTTCTGAAAATTTATTTAGAAAATAGATCTATAAGAAATATCATAATATATATTTATCATGATTAATGTATTCAGCAGGAATGAAAAAACGTCATGTAAAAATTCACGTTTTTAAACCCAATAGCTTCGGAGATAATGGGGAATTCATATGACTTTTTTACATTGATAAGCTAGGACTTTAAATCTCTCCTTAAATCAGCGGTCACCAGCACAGTGCACCCTCGAGCTAGTGTCTCTTACCCGCGGATAAGATATTGCACTGGCGTGCATCCGTAGCTGCTGGCGGGTATGCTTTCTCTCTCTCCCTTCTACGGTACATGCTGCGATACACTGCTTACCCGTTACCCATTTCAGCGAGTGCTGACTGCCACTGCCTTAAATAATCGTATTACCACAGACCGGCATAGTAATTATTTCTTACCTCAATGTTAATTTTAAAAACAATACACTCATTAGAACCAGGTACCCAGCTGCTGAAGCCGTTAGCCATGTGCATTTGCTGCTGATTTATTTTCCCTATGCTTAAATTGACATTTTAATATTAAGAGAGACAAGTTTTTAAGTGTGGCTAAATTATGCTAAGCGTGTGTAGAGCAGGCAGTGTACATACAGTAGTTATTATTAAATTAATTGTTATAATGTTTATAATTTTGAATACAGATTGAATTAACATTGGGAGCACACGCAAGAACCTGGAGAGAGTAGGTCGCTCGGCAGAAACCAGGATCGGTCACGAAGCCAATGCGCGAAGAAAAGCATTGATAACGAAGAAAGTGAACGTAATTAATTTAGGAAAATATGCTAAGAAAAATAAAGAGACAGATTTAGAAGGAAGGGATTAGGATCATGGTCCATTTCTTTTAGATCTCGTACTGACATTTGTCTTAGCGCCGGAGGGAAACCACGGGAAAACCAGGGCACGGGGACTCACAAGTCACATTAATATGTGTAATAAAGAAAGAGAGAATTATTTAAAACACTTAGGAATTAACCCGTGAGTGTAGGAAGACAATACCCTCCAAAAAAGGGAAACAGCAGATCTACTTATGTACATGTTGATTCAGGTCTGAAAACCTAATTCTTACAAGTAATAATAATAATCATCATCCTTCACGAATTAGGCCTCTGTAGACCTGTTTCGGCCCCATCTAGCAGTCTTCAAAAAGGTCTTCCTGGTCGACGATGTCCTCTAGGTTTATACTGCATCATAATTTTTGGGATTCTTGAATTTTCCATTCTTCTTACATGATCTAGCCAATTTAATTTGTATCTGTTGATTTTTTCTTCTATTGACTCTACTTCTAATTTTTCTAAAATTTCTTCATTCCTTTTTCGGTCTAAAAGAGTATATCCTGCTGTCCTCGTGAAAAATTTCATTTCTGTTGCTTTGATTCTTTTCATGTATTTTTTCTTTAATGTCCAAATCTCGCTTCCGTATAAAAGGGAGGGTAATGCTAGTGTATTATATATTTTTATTCTTGTAGATTTTTGTACTAATTTAGCTTTTAATGTATTGTTTATTATTCCTAGAATTTGTGTAAATTTGGTAATTTTCTTGTTCACGTCTTTTTCATTTTGATAAGATATTTCTGCAGTGCTTGGGAAAAGTGACACAAGTCAGTTTCCACAAACCTTTTTTGATAATTTATTGACAACTTACGGAACATCTGCTCGCTAGGAAAAAATACATAAGTATTCCTCCCATTACAATAATTTATACAGAAAAAATCAAATCGACATAAATCAGTGTAAGTTGTCAATAAATTATCAAAAAAGGTTTGTGGAAACTGACTTATGTCACTCTTCCCGAGCACTGCGGATTTCACAACCCAGATAATTGAAATTTTGTACTTGTTCGAGGCATTGGTTATTACAAGTAATAATAATAATAATAATAATAATAATAATAATAATAATAATAATAATAATAATAATAATAATAACAACAACAACAAATTATTCCTGCATAAACTGCATGTTCTCTTCTATAAATTGTTTACTTTTCCCTTCTAAAACGTTTCTATCTTGTCTTGCATATAGGAAACTATTTGCTCTCTGTCAGAGGACCAATTAAATACAATTTGCGGGGCGGATGTGCTATGTGGAGAGATAAGGGCCAGGTTCTTGGGAAGTCCGAGACGGTTTAATTAAGCAGGATCTAGCTTCAGTATAGAGGAAGTAATATCATACAGGATGGGCTAAACGATGTCTTATTGTTCCAGCAAGGAACTGTTCTCCGTTCCGATGGTTTTATTATGTTGTCGCTACCCTGCCAAGGACGCAGACGAATGTATCCAAACTTTTCTAATATCTTCACTTCAAATGGTAGAGCTTTTTCCCGTGCCTTTTCTACTGATTATGTTCAAGTGTAGCTCAAGTACATGATGCCTTTGTCAGCAAAGAAACTGTGATGTTTATAGTGGATACAACTTTAGTGGAAAGAGGTATTTGATGTAGAATAAGCCTTTCCAGCACTGGCAACGGCACTCCTTCCGCGATCCGTTGTGAAACAAAAAGTGGCTGAATTTTAACATTATGAGTCACAGTCGAATGCTAATGTTATTGGTAGTTACGTCATCAAACAATGTAGCTTGTGTGATCACGCTCAATGACACCACTTCTCCTCGCTAATGGGTATGAGGTTTCAGTGCCACTAGGACTATCTCAGTAATATCTCGGCATCGAGAGCAGCTACAGACCTGTGGGATAACTCGTTTGACTTGTAATCGCGAGTTCTGCAACATTAAAGTGATAATAGACACGTAAGATATATGTTAAGTGAACCGTAGTGAAACATTTTTTATGAGCTGGAACTAATTTCGGAATGTCGCTTTATACATTTTCAAATATTATATAATATTGTTCATATTCTTTATCTCATCCATGGGTACTCTCTTACTTATAACTTGCCGTGATTTATATGACTGCAAAAATAACACCTGACTTAGGGAAAGTGCAGCGTGGCATTTCTTTTTCATTTTTTCTTTTTTTGTTATATTTTTATGTTAACACTATTGTATATAGCCTATGTTATTGTAGTAATTTTTCGTTTTTTGTAGTTGTAGTTTTATTACAGTAGCCTACACCTACGATACAAACGCAATTTCTATAATGGTACTGTAATGGAGATTTTATTCTGTTGTCACATAAATAAATAAATAAATAAATAAATAAATAAATAAATAAATAAATAAATAAATAAATAAATAAATAAATAAATAAATAAATAAATAAATAAATAAATAAGTAAATAATTAAATAAATAAGTAAATAATTAAATAAGTAAATAAATAAATAAGTGAATAAATAAATAAGTAAATAAATAAATAAGTAAATAAATAAATGAGTAATTAAATAAATAAATAAGTAAATAAATAAGTAAGTAAATAAAAAAGTAAATAAATAAGGAAATAAATAAATAAGTAAATAAATGAGTAATTAAATAAATAAATAAGTAAATAAATAAGTAAATAACTAAATAAGGAAATAAATAAATAAGTAAATAAATAAATAAGTAAATAAATAAATAAATAAGTAAATAAATAAATAAGTAAATAACTAAATAAATAAATAAATAAATAAATAAATAAATAAATAAATAAATAAATAAATAAATAAATAAATAAATAAATAAATAAATAAATAAATAAATAAATCGTTGAAGTTCTCTAAGTCACAGCGCTTGTATTTATTGTCAGTAACGATTGAGAACAGCCAAAATAATAAATAGACCTAGGTTGGATGGGCTAATTGATACATTAATTAATACGATGCGTCTGAGTAACGAAACAAATATTTATAATACGATGATCTCTCGAGAATAGTTCATGGTTCTTAGCTAGAGTGATGTGTTAGCATGAATGTTTCGACAGTTTGAGGGGATTCGATATTCGGTTCTACCTTTCGTACTTTTTAATTTCGAACTTCTATTCCAGGTGATTCTAAAGTATTATAATTAACACAACTTTAAAATGGAAATAATCAGGCCATCGTAACATTATTATGAACCAGAATGTTCCATAGCAGTAACTATGAAAGCTCGAATTCTACTGTCGATAAGCATTGACGGTTTGAATATCTGAAGCTCGTAACAGCTCCTCTCTATCAGAGGAAAGAATTAAATATATGATTATCCAACAACCAAAGTGCATCGACATCGTCCATCTCCATGCGGGTTGTTATCGATCTCGTCTTTCTTAGACCATATGGTCTGTCACAGTCTTAATCCAACTTTTTACTTAGTATACCCAGGTTTTGACGTTCTCATGGTAGTGTCACTAGGCGTGACACATTCAAAATATAGCGAAATGAATTATTAATAAATTGTGTTAGAATGCTGCGCTGTCTGTTCTTCTTCTTCTTTCCTTCAAGTATTAGGCCATATGGCCTGTTACGATCTCACAGTTGAATTTTCAATCCAACGCTTCTTTGGACGACCGAGAGATCTCTTCCCGTTTGGACGATAGTGCAGCATGACTTTCGGGATTATATCTCTACGCATGCGATGCAGATGATTTATCCAGTTGTTTCCTATAATGTTTTACGTGATTAATTACAGGTTCTAGTTGTAATTCTTCCATTACATCTTCATTTTGTTTGTGATCCCATTTCGTAGGTTCCGCTGAATATCTCATAAATTTAATTTCATTAGCCGTTATTCTGCTTTCGTCTTTCTTCCTCAATGTCCAAGCCTCACTGCCGTAATAAAGTACAGGTCTCGCCAAGGTCTTGTATAGGCGAATTCTAGTATGCCTTTGTACTAGAAAAGTTTTCATAATTTTAATTATTCCCATTGCTTTGGTGTATTTAGACATTTTCTATGAAATGTCTACTTCATCGAAAAAAGATAATGTGTATCCGAGATATGTAAAATAATTTACGCTTTCTAATATTTTTGAATCTAAAGATATTTTGCTAGGCACAGGGTATTTTCCGCAGAAGGCCATAATTTTAGTTTTTACTTTATTGATTTTCATATCATATTTAATTCCAATTTTGTTAAAATTAAAAATTCAACGTTGTAATTGATCTTCTGAGGATGCCACCAGAGCTAAATCGTCTGCAAAAAGTAATGAATCTAATTGTAAATGTCTATTGAGTTGAATAATTTCGAGGGAAAAATTGTTCCGGGGCCGGGTATCGAACCCGGGACCTTTACAGGGAGTTATACCTGAAATCTTGATTTGCATAATACACGTCACTGTTCGTTAACAGAAAACCACAATTTAAGTCACACGGAGTTAGTGTGCAGTCGAAGTTGGTTTCTTGACGGTTGTCAGCCCACTTTGAGATCTGTGGATATAGAGGGAAAAATTGGATCGGTGTCGGTTAGAGTTCCCGGGTAGCTCAGTGGTAGAGCATTGGTACGTTAAACCAAAGGTCCCGGGTTCGATACCCGGCTCCGGAACAATTTTTCCCTCGAAATTATTCAAATCAACTTTACAGGGAGTTATACCTGAAATCTTGATTTACGCCTATTGAGTTGTATATATCTGCACTGTCTGTTCTTTAAATAGTATTTGCTTATTCCGAATGAAACAAAACAAATCAATTGAAGGATTGGATGTAACTCGCGTATTATGAAAACTAAGTTACATAATGAACTATAAAAGATCAAATGACTCGATGAAACATTATCAAAGCCTGGAATAAACGTTGGAAAGGAGAAAGAAACTAAATAATTAACAAATAGATTGATAGTACGTATTTAACATAAAATGATCATACGAAGACTAAAATTCATAACATTCATGTGGTGATGTCAGTGAAAGTTATATCCACTCTTGATTTCGCCTATGAAACCATTAAATACCTCCCGCATGTTTCGACTGTTATTTCGGAGCCTAAGAAAAAACGAACGGCTTAAGTCAGACATGTCTTGTTGAATTTCATTTGATTTTATTTTTTGCAGGTATTACGTAACTTTGTAATATATAATTATTAATTGAAGTTTTCTGCAGTCTGGATGAAAAGGTTTTCGCAACACAACGACAAATTAATCAATAATTACCTCTGTTATCTTCAGCTGGCTGTCTGGTTCAAACATGCTATTCTCACTTACTGCTACTGGAATGAGTCTAAGTCCTATTTGTTTTATTCATAATTTAATTAAAATTTAGTTGAATAATTCGTTTATTGTTTAATTCACAATTAATCAGTTTAGGATTTTTTCCGAAATATTATTCTGTTATATTATAACTCATTGAATATTAAGTTATAATAATTAAAGTTGTCACTAAACAATATTAATTCCATTTCAAATCTGGATATCTTCAAGTGAATTAAGATTTAAGTTATTGAATATGTTATTGTCGGACCATCGGATCTATGCCCCTTCAGCGCTGTCGTCGTTCTTGGAAAAGTTAACGCCTCTACTCACCCCATTCCACCCGTTTCTCTCCCACTACGTCAAACAGCAGGCCACGAACCTTGCCGAATAAGGATGTTGCCGTTAAACAGTGTCATGTCTCTTGAATATTGCTTATAATACTGTAAGGTTAATTATTACTTATTCGTAATTTAAATTAAGTAGGTCTAATGACGCTGATTGACTTATGCAAAATGCTATTACTTGCTTAATAATATTTCTTTCACTACTCCGTGCTATGTTGAGTTGACAACACTGGACTGCAAGTGCAAATAAACTGTCCCGCAAGAAGGCTCAAAATTGTGAGTAGTGGGGAAGAGAAAGAGAGAGGGATAGAAAAGAGAGAAATAGGAATACAGGGAGAGAAATGAATTGCCGAGGCTGAAAAGGAATTAAGGTTCAGTTCGCATATGTTACGGGGGCACAGATCCGATGGTCGGACTATAGTATGATATCATTTTTATGTTCAATTAATACTTTACATTAAACTACATTCTACCTGTGTTAGAAATTAAAAATCTCGTATTTTAGTAGCAATTGCAGCTTCTATAAGTTCTTTCAGATGAAGCTGATTATTCCAATTACTGAATAAACATAAGCGAAAACGTTTTCTAGATGTGTGTACAGTAGAACCTCTATTATCCGTGGTAATGAAGGGTTAATCGAAAAAATCGGATAATCCGTACCATATAAAGTTTTTATAAATTAAGTGCATAATACAGTTTCCTAATTTCCTCCGTGGTCTTGTGTTCTTAACATGCCAAGTGATGGATCAGAAGTTCACTAATTTAAGTCTGGTTTTCAATGACGGGTTTTTAAGAGCGAAGGAAACTCCTTATGACGACTGTCTGTGGAAAGATAGGAATAGTACAGGTGTCATGTTGTAGATTTACATACTTATTACACTTTATATTTGTTTTTAATTAAATCGTGCAAAGTTGTAATTCCTATTTCGTATTCTGATACGAGATGAATCACAATTTCCCTTTTCTCAAACCACTCAGTTACTTGCACTATTTTTCGTAGCACAACTCTTTTTCTTTGACACCTGTGGAAGGCATTTTGCATAGAATTTAGGCCTCTTGAAGAGTAGACCATACTGTATAAGAGTAAAAGTTTGTACAAAAATACTCCGTAGAAAAAATTCGTACTAATATAATGCACAATACTTCATATTTTTTCTGCAGCAAAAAGAAAAAAAAGAGCGAGAGAGAAAGACAGTCAGATAATCCAGCAATCGGTTAATAGGGTGACGGAAAATCGGAGTTCTACTGTATGTATAAATCTTTCGAGTCATTGTGGGGTAAACTTTTCCACTAAACGATCTTTTGCTGTTATTATTTCTTGAAACTGACTGTACAGATTGTGGAGAGTTCTAGGATTCTACCAATAACTTAGATAATATTTTTTATCGATTTTTGTCATTGCCACATGTCACTGAGGTGCAGCACAGAGCAGCTTGCACTGACAACACTCTAATAAAATCCATCTTATCTATAGGTGTAGTACGTTTCGATAATCAATACTTGCTCTTGCGGTTTTATCTAGCAAACCCTGACCTACCGCCCTGCAAAATCTACTCTGAAAGAATTACATTGTATCAAATTGTAGGTCTCCTCCGGTGGCTGCATGGTCTGGACCATCAGTCTTCCACGCTTGTTTTCCAAGTTTGAGTCCCGGTCAGGCGTGGGATATATTATTAAAATATCATTAATGATATTAAATATTAAATTAAATTTTGTGGCGGATAGAGTTACATTTGGAATTTTTCGGGTTCTCCGATTTTTCCATGTTAAGGCTCGTTCACAATAAACCGGAAACGAGAATCGGAACGAAAACGAAAACGGTAAAATTGTTAAAATGTATACATTTAAATGTGAGCATTCACAATTAACGAAAAGCTTGCCGGAGCCCGAGATCGGGAACGGAGAGTTGGGTAAGTTTCAACTTTGGCGTTCACGTTTCCGATTACAACCCGCTAGATTCATTCTATTGCCATCTAAAAGCTATTTTGTCGTCGTATATTTTGTAGCAAGAAGACCGTGACATAACCTATGCATTATTTTGTTCTGTGCTGTGCATCATGGAGGAAGTTTTATTTGATGAGATTCTAATATTGAAATCCTCACATTTACGATAAGCGGCGCGCCTCGTATAAAGATGAGAAAATGAAGGAGAATACGTGTCTTTCAATAGCTGCATCTTTGAACACCGATCGTAAGTGAATCATATTTTATTACGGTATTGGTTGTATTACACACTACATATTCACGCTTCAATTCAATAACTACTGTTGTGTTCATTTTTGTTCTATTGCAAATGTTTCTTCTCTAATTATTTTACGTTATGATAGACTTAATATAGGTTGTGATAATAAAGATGCATGGACATATTTATAGTACCGTACCTAATGAAATGTTCCAGTTGAAATTTCGAAGTTGTTTAACCTGTGTTTATGTAGGCTGCCTTATACTCATGAGAGAACGCCATTGGTCAATTATACACAAATAACATCAGAATGCGTAATATCGACTTTACATATCTTATTGACATACATATCGATATGCATAGTCGTCTACGTTCTCGGTTTATTGTGAATCAAAAATTTTCATATTCACGTCCTCTGTTTCTTATTTTCATTCTGGGTCTCGTTCCCGGTTTATTGTGAACCAGCCTTTAGACATCAACTTCAAACAGACCGACCCATCTCCATTCCGTCATCTTACAGTAGCTTACAAGCAAACATTCTGTTGAGGGCAGATAAAAAAGTTAAATTAGTTTCTTCCACCATGTTAATAATGTCAAAAGAAGTACTTATACAAATTTTGGCCACTAGACCGAAATTACAAGTCCTTCCAGAAAGTGGTTTTCCGTGGGGCCATTTACAGAAAAAAGCACAATTGCATGGAAATATTTATTGAAACAGATACAGCAATTGTTGCGCTATTTGTCAACATATCCCCCACTGGAACTGAGACATTTGTCATACCATGGGATCAATTTTTGTATCCTTGTTTCGTAGAAGTCAACCGCCTGGGATGGGAACCAGCGTTTAACAGCCGTTTGCACCTCTCTGTCGATCCCATAATATGACAAATGTCTCAATACCGGTGCTGAATATGTTGAAAAATAGCTCAACAATTGCTGTGTCTGTAATAATTTTTTCAATTAAATTGTGTTTTCTTTCTGTTAACGGCCCCTGGCGAACTTATTTTTACGGGCCTCGTAATTGCGGTCGAGTGGCCAAAATTTCTATAAGCACTTCTTTTGGCATTAACATGGTGAAAGAAAAAAATATAACTTTTTTATCTGCCCTCATGAGTATGGGCTATTCCATATGAAATCGA
This sequence comes from Periplaneta americana, assembly GCF_040183065.1. NCBI lineage: Eukaryota > Metazoa > Arthropoda > Insecta > Blattodea > Blattidae > Periplaneta > Periplaneta americana. Next base: position 174,715,108 of record NC_091118.1, on the reverse strand, counting down.
TCAGTAAAAAACCTCGCATTTTTTTAATTTTGTCATATTCATACAAGGTGCTGAGGACAGTGCATTTTCAAAAATATACTATCGAAAGTCAAACGGTATTGAGCGACAAATTTAGCGTATTTTATAAAAACAAGCCTCTTTCAGCGTTCAGAACTCTGGAACCATTTACTGTAGAACATTGAACGGGAGCCTCATTTTGAAGCTGACATTTGGTAGATTATGATAAGAAGTAATCCTTATTTTTATTATATACAGAGAGACAGATAATCTGATTTTACTTGCTTTTAGGCTTTTTGCCCATTTGTAAAAATGTGAAAAAAATTGAGAAAAAAACTTGTATTAGTAAGAGGGATTCGGCATTGTTTGCTTAGTGTCTCGGCAATAGGTTTCGAGGGTATTAAATAAATTATTTTCACACGCCTGGACTTGAACGGCCCAGTACAGAAAGCACTGGCCGAGAGCTGAACATAAGCGAGCGTTGGGCGTCATTTTACTCATGTGTTTATGAAAACTTGTGATAAAGCTAGCCCAGCTATGCGCTACTAGACGAAACATCACGTGTTTGTCTTCTGGCCTTGCTTGTCTGGACTAAATCCCGCCTCACAGTCAGCTGGTTAGTTAACGCGCGTACTATTTATTTTCTTTATTTGATATTTTCAATATTTTCGTATCAACGGTGCACCAATAAAAATGTGTTTATTTGTACTTTCAATGCGAAATCTAACCATATATTTTATTTTTTTTTTTTGTGGGCAAAGGCGTCTTAATGAAGAAAAATCTAAATTTCTCCATTTCCATAAAAAGTAAGAAAAACTGTTTACATGTCAATATAAACTTTAATTTCTCAGCATGAAAATAAACCATGATTTTGATCATTAGGTGAAAGAGTTTCGGAGCCACAACATTTAAAGTTGCTAATTTTATGAAAATACGATAAATTTAAATATTTTTAATTTAAGGGGAGGCAGAGTTGAATATTTCAAAATCCACAAAATGTATCCGATTTCTTCGAATTTGATCTTGGATACTAAGTATGTTATTAGTAATGGACATACCAAGTTTCAACTTTCTAAGTACAATAGTTCTGTAAATATTAATAATTTTATAAAACTTTATATCGTTTGATATAAAATGCTCTATGCACCATATTTTAAGAAATTTTCAATATTTGTTTTTATTTATATGTTCAGAGAAGGTATATAAATAATGATAAGTATTAGTTTATTATGGGAATAATATAGTAATACAGTTATCTTGGTTTTAATTTCATACTTTTAAGGACACAAAGTCGAAAACTAATATCGGAATATGAAAATAAAGATAATAAAAATGGAAAAAAACAAATTTTCATTTTTTTTTCAGTTTTGTTCGAAAATTTCACCTCTGCCTCCCCTTAAACACTATGAAGTTCTGATGCCTCAAACTTTGCACAAAGCATTGTATCACAGTTGTCAACGGACAGAAAAAGTTTCATTGTATTTAAAAATTGTAAGGTCAATTTTGTCTGTATTACGGTCGATTTGAGATGGAATAGCCCGTATGTTGTAGGCTAAGTTATTCCCAGTCACCGGCTGACGACACACAGAGGGAATTTAGAGACGAGAAGAGCTGTTGTCTGTTCGAAACTTGAATATTCAGTGAACCTCTGCCTAGTCAGCTGATGCACCTAGCTGAGGACAGTGTATAAGAGGCATGTGCTTCTGCTTAAGGTATCATAATTTACGTCATGGGACCCACAGTTTTTATTTCCCTCCCGGAAGAAGTCATGCTTAAATTTTTATAGCTCTCAGTCCCGTTTTATCACGTGAAGTTCGAATCCAATGGATAACATGGTAATTAATTATTATATCGAGGACAACTGCTCATGTAACTTTCTCACAGTAGGGTATATTGAAAGTGACAGTTGTAAGATAAATGGAGATAGATGACTTCAGGTATTACTCACAATATTTTAACACATTTTTATATTTCCGTTACAATTTATGTCATGTGCATAAATCGATTTCTTTAACTATATACTTGCATACTTATACAGGCCGAACGTTAACAATGTCATTCTCTTTGATATATATCAAACAAAAATGTTTAACACAATTTTGCTCGTTTTTGCTTCCTTTCCGAGATAAAAATTGTTTCGTATGAAACATTTCATTGCGTATTTTTGGAAAGCTACTGAATTAATTGCTAATATGTTCAGTCAATTTAAGAGAGCAGTTCATTATAATAATAAATGAGTGAAAGCATTTTAGTTTTGTCCTTTAAATGTGCAGAAATTTGATCCGAACAAAAAGTAATTTATGAAAGTGCTATTCCATTGAGAGAAAGTGTTATTGAATGAAGGACTGTTCAAGATAAGAGACTGTACCGAATGTGCAGTTTTTACGACCGGAACGTCTCGCTAACCTGACCCTTCTCAACCCGAAGTCGGTTACGCAGTGCTTCACCGGACGTGTTCGTCACGTGGTGCGACCGGTCGACTCCCGGCGCGGCCTAATATGGACATTGTACGCGGTCACCGCCGTCTCAGGGTCTGACTCCAGCTCCACTTCCTATAACCTAGACCTCGCAGAGGGCATTTAGGCCCTAAGACACAACACTTCAGCACACGGTGTAATATGACAGATCAGAATAATATAATATAATATAATATAATATAATATAATATAATATAATATAATATAATATAATATAATATAATATAATACACCATCCTTCAATTGTTTTATTTTTGTTGCTTTGGCGACGTTTCTTTGGAAGTGTAACAACAACAAATTCCACAATTTGGGACATCTGGCCGACATCTACGGCTGATCACTAGGATCCAGAATACAAAGCAGAGGTTAAATTAAAAATACAATATGATTGCGGAGAGAATACGGAACAATGATGCATTTAAAAATAAAGTACAATTTGATTTCGGAGAAACGTGAGATGAAAATACATTGAAGAGTAATGAAATTAAGTAAAAAAAAAATATATACAGGGTGTTTCAAAAATGCGGGGCATAATTTCAGGTATGTATTTCCCACGTGTAGACAATTAAAATAGTTCATTACAACATGTGTCCGGAAATGCTTCATTTCCGAGTTATGGCCTTCACAACATTGAAATTCACCGGAACGTTTTTCTTTCCGCAAGTCGTCATTACAGAAGATGTTCAAAATGTCCACCTCCTGCTTGAATACAGACCTCACATCGATGTCTCATTGACCTGCGAACACGATCCCAAACTCCAGGAGTATTGCGTATGTCCTCAGAACATGCCACAATTCGATTCCGAAGGGATTCCAAATCAGGCACCGGAGACGAATAAACCAATGATTTTTAATGGCCCCACAAGTAGAAATCGAGAGGGTTCAGATCAGGTGAGCGTGGAGGCCAAGCAATTGGGCCACCTCTACCTATCCATCGATCAGGAAACCTTCGATCCAAGTACCGGCGAGCCGTACGATTGAAGTGTGCAGGAGCGCCATCATGCAAGAAGTGAATGTGTTGACGATTGATCAGTGGAGTGTCTTCTAAAACATGAGGTATGGTGTTTTCCAGGAAGTTTGTGTACGCCTGCCCCGTAAGTCTGTTTACAAGTACATGGGGTCCAACTAATCGATCACCAATGATACCGGCCCACATGTTGAGGGAGAACCGCACCTGGTGATGAGATGGAACAGTTGCACGTGGGTTTTCATACGCCCATACATGCTGATTGTGGAAATTTGTTATGCCATCTCGTGTGAACTGTGCTTAATCTGTAAATAATACTAAGGCAGGAAAGTTCGGATTTACACCACTACCTCGTGCAGGGTAATCTGCTGGTGACAGGGCCTGTACACGTTGCAAATGATAAGGATACAATTGATACTCTTTCGACAGTCTCCAGACAGTCGTATGAGAAACATTGACTTGCAATGCTACCCTTCGTGTGCTGATAGAAGGAGTCATGTTCACAGCCTCCAGAATCTCCTCCTGTACTTCTGGAGTTGTAGATCTTGGTCGTCCCCTTCCCAAACCAGGAGAGTTAAATTTTCCATACTCGCACAGACGGTAATGGAGACGTACAAATGTCTTCCGATCTGGACATTGTCGCTGTGGGTAACTCCCCTGGTACAAACGACGAGCCAGCGCAGCATTGCCGTCCGCCTTACCGTGCATGAAGTGTATCTCTGCCAGCTCTTGATTTGAATACATGTCGCACAGTCTAACGCCTAAACAACACTGAATGTAACCTTCGCCTCGGAATGAACTGTCAGAGTGCCCTCTTAATGTCTCCTTTGACGGCAACGACCTGCGGAAAGAAAAACGTTCCGGTGAATTTCAGTGTTGTGAAGGCCATAACTCGGAAATAAAGCATTTCCGGACACATGTTGTAATGAACTATTTTGATTGTATACATGTGGGAAATACATACCTGAAATTATGCCCCGTATTTTTTAAACACCATGCATATTACGTAGTATTATACAAGTGATTGTGTAAAATGGATAATGAATCTCTCAATACCATTAAACAAATTTTGTTAATGTCCTCATTAGAAAATTTAAAGGAAAGGAGAATGGTTTTGATTAACTTAAATGAAGTTCCCCTAGCGCCAAAAAGTAGTCCTTTCACTTCCCATGTATTAATATTCATTTTGTATCTCTCACTGAAGTGAGGAATACATGGGTTGTAAATAGACTTCTTTTCATCGTTAACGTCATTGGCCTGTTGATCATCCTTCTCAAAACGGGCAGTTGGGTCAAGAATGAGGCTTCTTTGATTCCGGCGATCGATGGCTATAATGTCTGCTCTTCTCGTTGACCCATTCTCAGCCAAGCAGTGCACTTCTTCGTAAACTTCCCACTTTGCCTTCCGAAGAGTGGTTGCGATGGAGCTTCTCACTTTATGGTGGCGATTGTTCCTCAGTAGTTCTCCTTTAGGGCAATAACCCAAAACATGAGGCTAATGTTGTGCGAGTTGTTGAGTTCCTCTTCTACAAGTTTATTTTTCGAAATGATTCATGGTTTTATCTCTGTAGACGCAAATTTATGTCAGCCAGTGTTATTGTAAATACAACAGAGAATTGTCAAACAGTTTGAGAAAATTTGCAACTTCAAATATTTTAAATTTTGAAGTGTAGGCCCTATAATGTCTCTATTCCTGAAACTTATTACAAAGTTTAGAAAGACCGTTTCCATAGTAGATAAAGTTTTGGTTTACTAAAATCGTAGCTCATGATGTAAAACCTGTTATGATCTCGAAATAAATCTAGGAAATTAGTGAAGTTTTCTAATTCGTAATATGAAAATATAAATGGCACTCGGGAGGAAATTAAACGCATAATAAATATGGGAAATGCCTGTTATTATTCGGTTGAGAAGCTTTTGTCATCTAATCTGCTGTCAAAAAATCTAAAAGTTAGAATTTATAAAACAGTTATATTACCGGCTGTTCTGTATAGCTGTGAAACTTGGACTCTCACTTTGAGAGAGGAACAGAGATTAAGGGTGTTTGAGAATAAGGTTCTTAGGAAAATATTTGGGGCTAAGAGGGATGAAGTTACAGGAGAATGGAGAAAGTTACACAACGCAGAACTGCACGCATTGTATTCTTCACCTGACATAATTAGGAACATTAAATCCAGACGTTTGAGATGGGCAGGGCATGTAGCACGTATGGGCGAATCCAGAAATGCATATAGAGTGTTGGTTGGGAGACCGGAGGGAAAAAGACCTTTGGGGAGGCCGAGACGTAGATGGGAAGATAATATTAAAATGGATTTGAGGGAGATGGGATATGATGGTAGAGACTGGATTAATCTTGCTCAGGATAGGGACCAATGGCCGGCTTATGTGAGGGCGGCAATGAACCTCCGGGTTCCTTAAAAGCCAGCAAGTAAGTAATTCGTAATATGCATTGCTTATTGCATTCTTCTAGAATCTGGCCTCTACGATCACCAGACTGACATAGAAGTATAACTGTAACGATATGTGTGGCACGTAAAAGATCCTCGTGTCTGATAAAGGGTTCCAGGCAAAATTTGTCGGTCATTTATCTCCCATGTCGAAATTTGGAGGTGGCGCAACAGGACTATACCAGTGGCCTGTTAGTGCGTGGACTTGTCCCTTCCTCCATTTCCAATCCATGCCATTCGTACACCAATATTTTGTGTATGAAATTATATGTTTATTTGTATGTACTGTAAATATTATTTTAATGGAATTTAAGCATTTTGAATAACCCTATGCATATATCGTACTATTATCCAAGAAATTTCAGACCCCTAATGGGCTTACGCCTCACAGTTTGAAAAATAAATGGCCTAAACCTATTCCAGTAGGATTTATTGTAACGCATTGATTTCTCCATGTGTTACCTACACTGCATACCGGCATTGTTGCTTTCAAGTTATTTTCCACGTGTCTGCCTACTTTTCTTTTTATATCTTTTTCCATTCTCATTTGTAATTTATATAAAAAGCCTGGCACTAAAATTGCATTATAAAATTTTAATTGTGTTTATTTTTTCAATCGTATTTTTAAATCTTCTATTAATACTGCCGCAAATGGCTTTTAAACGGCGTATTTTACCGGTAATGTAGTGTCATTGTTCTCTCCGTATGTCATGTCTCTGAGATGAAGTGAGTGCATTGTGCAAAGGGTTCAAGGACTTATTAATTACATATTCTATTATATCGGAATAAAAACAATTATTTTTATTTCAATTTATGGTTACTAAAGCTCAAGAAGGCTTATGTTACTTCTCTTATAACAACATGCAGTATTAGATAAAGACGGCAATAATTTCCATTTACATCCGACTAAGAAAACACGGGTTCGATTTCAGACGCAAAAGTGACTTTGTTTTGTTTCAGTGAGACATTGCATCACGTGATGACATTGTGATGTTATGCCACATGAGAAAGGAGTTGGCTACTCATAAGTGTCTGAAGTTAGTACAGAATACTCTTTTATCCGTTTAACCTCTTCCTTTGCCGTAGGGGAGAAATAATTCTGTGGATCACATATGACGCGTGGACGACGGTAGGACTACCTAGTAAGAGATCAGCTCGTTACAGGAACCATCTCGTAAAGACAACACGAACACATACAGTGTGTTTAAAAAATCACGCATATTTTCTTCCACAGCTAAATGGAAATGCTTTTCGAAAAACGCTCGGACACGTCAAACAATATATTTTACAGCCGGCGCCAGCTTTTTTGGCGTGTGTCCTAGAGTATAATGCCCAGTTTGTGAGCATGTTGATAGTGCAGCTGAGAATGGTACCACTTCCTATACACGTCACATCAGCCATTTGCCAAACACAGTAACTGTGTGACTTTTGTCAGACTTACTGCGGCAAAGGTAAAACAATTGTACTTAACGTTCCCATTACTTATTTCACACGCCAAAAACGGTGACGCGGACTGTAAAAGACACTTTTTTACAACAACAAACCATTCCTGATATAATTGTTGTGCGAGTTGTGATGTCATTATAAACGTTTTTAAATGACATCCTGTATTTTTCTGTATACAATCTGAAAGATTTTATTATTCTTCATGGTTACACAAGCTATCAATTGTTTTATACAACAAACATTGCTATGGTAACAAAATAAATAGTTAAAATAAATGTATTGCAGAAGCAATGTTTAATTAGACCTACTTAAATGTTCAAAATGTTGCCCATTTACGATCTGGTGATGTGAAAAACGCAGAACAAATTCCTGTTTAACATTTTCAATGACTGCTGGTAGTATTTTTCTACACTCCACTCCTTTCGGGGTTTGAACCCGGGCCTTCCGAATGCAAATCCGAGACGATACTGCATCGACTTCCCCGCTAGGTGGTACACAATACTTTGGGGTTAAATTTTAATAATAATAATAATAATAATAATAATAATAATAATAATAATAATAATAATAATTTATTTCTCTGCTTAACCTCCCAAATGCGACTTATACACCACTGCGGGTAGGGGAGGGTTTTTTACTCGGTTATCTAACGTTGCTGTATCAACTACGAGGTTATTTAGCCTAGATGGGATTGGTGATAGCGAGATATCTGGCGAGATGAGGTCGAGGATTCGCCATAGATTATCTGACATTTGTCTTACGGTTGGGGAAAACCTCGGAAAAAAATCCAACCAGGTAATCAGCCTAAGCAGGAATCGAACCCGCGCCCGAGCGCATCTCCGGATCCGACAGCTACGCCGCTGAGCGCTCATGTTACCACTGTTGTATACAAGACATCGTAGGCGACTGCGGAGCGCGGAGCATTGAGGAGATCAAAGCATTCGTGGAGGAGGCTGACGCACTCTGTTAGTTCGTGGAATCAACACCGATCAATTCACAATGGACGGATTGTCGGTAGGTGTTATTCCACACTTTGGTAGAATGACGGAGTTCAGTTTTTGAGGTCGGTGTTTGGAAAAAATCCACTTTTCTTCATGCCTCTGTGTAAATTTTTATGGATAAATTCTGTTTACGATAATACACTCAGGGACAAAAAAAACCCGGACACTTTAATATTTGCTGGTATTTTGCAAAACATTATCTTCTCATACAATATTATGGTAGCCGTCTGTTGTTATGGAGACGTGTATACATTGTTGATTGTTTTTTGTTTTATAAACAAGCCATTACAACCAAATATTCCAATTTTGCTTTCAGAGTCTCAGCTATAACAATTTTGTCTCAACCATTTTGTGCTTCATTATCGTTATCATTCGTTATTTCTTTATTTTTACATTTTCTGAGTTTAAGTGGGGTTGTAACATTTGTCTTAAAATAAGATGCGACCTGAAGATGTGGCTCGAGCTGTAGCCCTTTACGATGATGGACGCAGTGTACGTTACATTGCAAATGTTATGAATATGGCTAGAAGCACAACCCATGATGCCATAAAACGGTATAGAGAGACTCTAGAATATATCAGAAGACCAAGTTCGGGTCGTCCAAGAGCTACAAATCCAAATGAAGACAGGTATATGTGTTGAGAGTTCCTAGGGAGCGCAACCTGCCAGCTACTAGTGTAGCCCAGCAATTTGTTAACATGCATGGACGCCCAATTTAGGCCAAAACAGTTAGAAGGAGGTTGAAAGCAAGTGGACTGATATCAAGTAGACCTGCAACTGGTCCCAGAATTCTCAGGATGCATCGAGTTGAACGACTGCGTTTTGCAAATGATCACAGGGATTGGAGAAATGGACAGTGGAGCTGTGTTCTGTTCACCGATGAGTCCCGTTTCAATCTGTGCTCACCTGATGGACGTGAAAGAGTTTGGAGAAGGAGGGGAGAACGATTTTCAGTGTTGCATTTCCGAAAATGTGCCGTATGGAGGTGGTGGAGTGATGGTTTGGGCAGGAGTGTGTACGGATGCTCGTACAGAGTTGGTTTTTGTTGAACATGGAAGACTAACAGCTGATAGGTATATAAATGAATGTTTGGCTGATCATGTTGTGCCATTTGGCCAAATTGTAGTCGATAATTTTGTTTTAATGCATGATAATGCACGGCAGCATATTGCCCATGCGGTCGGAGATTATCTCCAAGAAGTGGGAATCCATGTTCTTCCATGGCCAGCAAGGAGTCCAGACATGAACCCAATTGAACACGTGTGGGACATGCTGGGACGGCCTGTTAAAAATAGACGACCGAGATCAGAATCGTTACAAGAGTTGAGGCGAGCACTTGGCGAAGAATGGGAACTTATTCCTCAAGAAGACATTGCTAACCAAATTGAGAGCATGCCAAGACGTATGGATGCAGTTATTCAAGCCAGAGGGGGTAATACCCGTTACTGAAAAGAGTTTTTAATGTTTAAGGCACCATAAAATGAAAAAAACAGTTAGACCAAACGATAGTTATACGCCCTTTGTAATTTTTTGTAAATTTTCTCATCGAGATTTTTTTTCAAATGTTGTCGTATAAGGTGCTAAATGAAACATTACTTTGTTTAAATGGGTTTTGTTTCATTTTGAAATAATTGGCAACAAAATACAAGCAAATATAGAAGTGTCCGGTTTTTTTTATCCCTGAGTGTATAATTAATGCTATGTGAAGTTTCTTCATCCACTTTTTATTTCACCATTCTATATGTAGGCCTGATATATATTTTTGGTACGTGTCTTATGAATATTATGTGTATTCGATACAGTAAGATGGTCATGATTGTATAGATGATATTCGAATATTTAAATTTCAACAGTGGACTGAAATGATTTTCAATTTAAGATGTAGCATTGCGATATTCTTGTAGCTGTGTTTTGTCAAAACTATATGAGTATGTAGCGTTGAGAGGTTTGCCTTGACATGGAAGGGAGACAGTTTAACCTTTTTTTTTTCTTCCTAATGGCGGGTACTTGACTGTTCGTCATTGACCCATATGAAACCAGTTGTACAGACCAGTTTCCTGACAGAGTCGTTGCCAAAGGTGCGCCATAGAAGGCTGGTCTACGCTACACCCGTGATGAGATTATGGAGATTTGTCGGGATGACACAGGGGAACCGGAGCTCCCGGAGAAAACCTCTGTGTTACCTGGACCATGGGTTTGGCCAACACAAGTTATAAATTGAGGGTACGCAGGGAATTATAAGTTCAGCGCTGTAGTCACTAGACCACTGTGGCGGTGAAGTTTAACTTTAAGATACTGTATATGCCTATGTTATCTCATAGTGCCTCCAGTAAAATATGTAAAATTGGTCAATTTTGGTACACGTTTTCAACAAAATGGATAGGAACTTTTTAACCACTCTGTATTTTAAAAACTAGCAAGATTATTTTATATTTTTACGTTTTCTGCACACATATTGCACACGTTATTAAATATCCGAAATACACAACAAAGATTGGCAGGAGTGTATGATTTTGGCTGGGGTAATTGTGTTCTCCCCTTGGTAATAGCAAGTTTTTTAAATAGTATGTATGTATGTATGTATGTATGTATGTATGTATGTATGTATGTATGTATGTATGTATGTATGTATGTATGTATGTATGTATGTATGTATGTATGTATGTATGTATGTAAGTATTTATTCACACTGCAATGGGTATATACCCGGTGGCAGTGGTAACTAATTACACTCAATAACTAATTACACTCAATAAACTAATTACACTCAATAATGATCACCTCTCCACGTTAACTTTTGCAATATGAATAACACAGGTATGTGACGTATCTGATACCCTCTTTGTTGTTATCTGTATCGTTATTTCGAATTTTCAACTAATCTGTTTGAATAGCACAGGAATGTGACCTACCTAATGCCCTCTTTGCTGTTATCTGTATCGTTATTTCGAATTTTCAACTAATCTGTTTGAATAGCACAGGAATGTGATCTACCTGATACCGTCTTTGTTATTATCTGCATCGTTATTTCAAATTTTCAACTAATCTGTTTGAATAGCACAGGAATGTGACCTACCTGATACCGTCTTTGTTATTATCTGCATCGTTATTTCGAATTTTCAACTAATCTGTTTGAATAGCACAGGAATGTGACCTATCTGATACCGTCTTTGTTGTTATCTTAGACCTATCGTTATTTCGAATTTTCAACTAATCTGTTTGAATAGCACAGGAATGTGACCTACCTGATACCCTCTTTGTTATTATCTGTATCGTTATTTCGAATTTTCAACTAACTGTTTGAATAGCACAGGAATGTGACCTACCTGATACCCTCTTTGTCATTATCTGTATTGTTATTTCGAATTTTCAACTAATCTGTTAGAATAGCACAGAAATGTGTGACCTACCTGATACCCTCTTTGTCATTATCTGTATTGTTATTTCGAATTTTCAACGAATCTGTTTGAATAGCACAGAAATGTGTGACCTACCTGATACCCTCTTTGTCATTATCTGTATTGTTATTTCGAATTTTCAACGTATCTGTTTGAATAGCACAGGAATGTGTGACCTACCTGATACCCTCCTTGTTGTTGTCTGTATCGTTATTTCGAATTTTCAACTTATCTGTTTGAATAGCACAGAAATGTGTGACCTACCTGATACCCTCTTTGTCATTATCTGTATTGTTATTTCGAATTTTCAACTAATCTGTTTGAATAGCACAGAAATGTGTGACCTACCTGATACCCTCTTTGTCATTATCTGTATTGTTATTTCGAATTTTCAACCTAATCTGTTTGAATAGCACAGAAATGTGTGACCTACCTGATACCCTCTTTGTCATTATCTGTATCGTTATTTCGAATTTTCAACTAATCTGTTTGAATAGCACAGAAATGTGTGACCTACCTGATACCCTCTTTGTCATTATCTGTATTGTTATTTCGAATTTTCAACTAATCTCTTTGAATAGCACAGGAATGTGACCTACCTGATACCCTCTTTGTCATTATCTGTATTGTTATTTCGAATTTTCAACTAATCTGTTTGAATAGCACAGAAATGTGTGACCTACTTGATACCCTCTTTGTCATTATCTGTATTGTTATTTCGAATTTTCAACTTATCTGTTTGAATAGCACAGGAATGTGTGACCTACCTGATACCCTCTTTGTTATTATCTTTATTGTTATATCGAATTTTCAACTAATTTGTTTGAATAGCACAGAAATGTGTGACCTACCTGATACCCTCTTTGTCATTATCTGTATTGTTATTTCGAATTTTCAATTAATCTGTTTGAATAGCACAGGAATGTGACCTACCTGATACCCTCTTTGTTATTATCTGTATCGTTATTTCGAATTTTCAACTAATCTGTTTGAATTGCACAGGAATGTGACCTGCCTGGTACAGTCTTTATTGTTATCTGTATCATTTCGAATTTTCAACTAATATACTCTCTCAAAATAGCACAGTAATATGACCTATCTGATATCATCTTTGTTGTTATTTGTATCGTTATTTCGAATTTTCAACTAATCTGTTTGAATAGCACAGGAATGTGACCTACCTGGTACAGTGTTTATTGTTGTCTGAATCATTTCGAATTTTAAACTAATATAATCTGTCTGAATAACACTAGAATGTGACCTACCTGATACCCTCTTGGTTGTTAACTCTATCGTTATTTCGAATTTTGAACTAATCTGTCTGGTGCTAGTAGTAGAATATTGGCTGCTTATACGATATCTTTAGGCCCAGTATTCACCCACAAAAAGTTATATGTGGTAGCGAGTGATTGTGATTGAGTAACAAGATGGGTCGGGACAAAATCACTCATATATTTTGGCATGTTTCTTAACGTTCACAATTTCACTGTACAGTACTTTTGTATTATCTTCCTTTACTTTTCTATTATCTTCAAGTATTTCAACTAGGAAATGCACCGGTTAACATATGAAAGACATGGAATTTCTACCACCAAACTTTCCATAGAAATGTTCCATCGCATAAAGGTAGAATATGCTATAAAGCCTATACAATTCTAAATTTGATTTTTAAAGTGCTACATTTTTAATTTTAAATTTCTAAAACCTACCATCTCTAATGATCCTTCATCGTTCACCAATTCTTGTGGGCATATGTGGACTTGAAAGCAGTAGTCGGCCGATCGCGCCACGGATTGCTATTATTATTATTATTATTATTATTATTATTATTATTATTATTAATATTATTATTATTATTATTATTATTATTATTATATAATTAATATGTCAATAAATTCGTGTAGGCCTATATCAGAGAAAATCAGCTTTAATTTTTATGACTATTTTCGTTTATATGCTGTCATTCCATTTTTGACTAATGAAGTGTACTGAAATTTTGAATTCCAGCTAATCACAGTCATACATCGCGATAATTTTTGCAACTGGATTCATCACAATCAATTTATTGCATGGTCGTTCTTTTGTTTAGTCAGTGTCGCCAAATGTTTCTCCGTAAGTCGATGAACATGGATCTATTAATGTGATGATGAAGTATAGTAGTGGCAAAAAAAAACCGGACTGACCCTTGTAGATGATTTCAGAGTCTTGTTCACTCCAGAGCACGATAGACTGGTAGCTAAGATTGTCTTGGTTCGAATCCTGCCTGGGAAGGAAACTTTCTTTGTTCCTTATCAAATTTATTCCCAATACTTTTCGATTGCAGTGATATTTTACTACTTAATTAACTTATTATTCCCAGAACATGAATTTTATCAGCAATCGAAAAGTATTGGGAATAAATGTGAATAAGGAACAAAAAAATGTTTCCTTCCCAGGCAGGATTTCCCCCCCCCCCCACTACTGTACATACTAAATAAAGTGCGAAATCCTACTTCCACATCTTACTTGCTTACGTCTTTTAGAGAAAACAGAGGTTCATTTCCCCCCTCACATAAACCCGTCATCGGTCCTTATCCTAAGCAAGATTAATCCAGTCTCTACCATCATATCCCATCTCCTCAAAACCATTTAATATTAGCCTCCCATCTACGTCTCGGCCTTCTCAAAGGTCTTCTTCCCTCCTGCCTCCCAATTAACACACTTTATGTATTTCTGGATTCGTCCATCTTATGTTGAGGTTTCGTAACAAGCTATATTTTTTACGGTGATGGGTTGTTAGTCCTTCGCCCAACCCACAAGCTGGAGGACCACCCCTTATCGGCTGTCCGCTATTGCTTATTCAATATATTCGCAGCTATCCTCCATATCTGCACCTTCATATTGTATAAAGTGCGAAATCCTACTTACACATCTACATCTTCATCTTCTAATTCCATGTGCATTGTGTCTAAAGAAAATGACACTCCTTCATTCAGATTTGATAACTGCGTTTTCAACAATTGTTCATTGTATTAATGTATTAATCAGATTATTTGTAATTATAAAATGTTTAAATTAAATTATGATTTCAGCAAATAATGATAATGTATTTCTGTTATAATAACAAGAGAAAAGTACATGTAATTAACATTGTTAAACCTACATTTCGCTTTTCTCAATTAGCATTACTGAATAACATCCAATTTCTTTATTGCAGTAATCGATATTTATCTATTTCAGCTGGACATTGTCTGAATAGGTAATTATTCATAAATAATATGCAATTAATATCATTTTCCAGACGAACAAAAATCAGTATTTTGCAACATACAATAATTTCTACAATTGTATGAGAAATTGAAAGTTTTCACGTACAATTCAGAAAACGAACGTTTATCTACTAACGTGAGTGCGTAGTAAATCACGTAATTTATGCATGTCTTTTAAATGATAGTTCAAGTAAATAAACTACAAACGAGAATACCGCTGGCAACTTTTATCAAAAGCCGAACTGTTGGAAAAGTCGTAAAACATGTAATGATAAAAGTATGTGTCATTTCATGACACTGATCCTTTAAAATGACCCTGCATGACTGTACGCCGATTCTTATGAGACTGTGGAAAAAGCTACCGGTTCCGCTTCATACAGCCGTGTTTCTAAGAAACGAGCTCAAAAAAGGAGAAAGAGAAACAAAACAGCAACTGCATAATGTTGCCGAGCATGCACTTGTAGTCGTGTAGTCTGCAAAGAAACTCTCCCGTTGAAATGGATCATGTGACCAGCAGAGTGCCCTTGAACTTGACAACAGTTAATTCCCAGACTAGTTGAGTGTAGTATGACCTCTTACACCCCAGACAATAACAATAATCTCTTTTATTTTTATTGTTGTGTCTCGCGTTGTTGCTGCACCCGGAGGGAGGTCAATCGTAAAAATACGAAGACCCCTAACAACTCACCTTCCTTGTAAGATAGCAATAAATTGTTATGACCTCTATATGATGATGTATGGGTATATATCTTTAATTGGTGTTTGATTGGGATTCGTTGTTATGTAAATATGGTGTGGGCCTAGTTTGAAAAAGAAGTTTGACGCCTGTGTTATTTGCAGTGTTCAAATTCGATTTCACTAGCAGCAGTTTTTGAAGACGAGTTTTTGTACAGGGAAATCATTTTATTTTTACTAACATTTTTAACATTAACCTGGCTATATCTTTGGATTAAAGGTCTAGAACCGGAAACACCGCTTGCTCCCCCTTCCAAGACTGGAGTTCGATGATACTGGCGTAAAATACAAATCACTTTACTAGGTATAGGAGGGAAGAAAATTAGTTCATCCATTTATGTAAATTAGGAAATATCGCAATTTTGATACTGTATTAACATTTAGTGTTTTTACTCACGAATTGAGTTATTCATTCGGACGTATTAATTATGCATTGCATATTGTAGCACATTAGCGTACAATATAGAGAATGAAATTAAATTGAAAGATAATCATAATATGGATATTTAAACATATTTTTGAAAATGGTGGCCGTTCATTTCGATACAGGCTTCAGTTCTTTTGTGCATATTATCGCACTACAGACTATTGTACCTAATTACCAGTTTCGTCCTTCGTACAAGTAACTCATGTTGAAATAATTCTAGACCTACTCTATAAAAGAGTACCTTATGTATTGTAAATTTAATCTTCACTTCTGCCCGATCCGAAAAGATAAAATTACTCAGAAATGCTATCTACTGTACATTCAAGTGGTTTTGTAGCAGGGTCGTAGAAAGGGGGGGGGTGTGAAATCACGTGACAGTTAATTACTCAACGAGGCCCTTTTATTTAAGTTATTTTAAGTTAAGTTGTATAATATTACGTAGACGTCCAATTCCTAACAGAAATTAATTTTTTCAGAAAAGAGCTAAGACAGCCCAGTTACTAGACTTTACAGAGGGGCGAACAGAAGCAGGTGGGGGAAACCGAGATGCGACGTAGGCAAACGGACGACAATACCTGTGCGAAAATATGATTCAATATTGAAAGCTCTTTCGTCACTGGAAAACACGAACCTATTTCTGGAACGTACTATACTTACTAACTCAGTACAGCATACGCGGCCTCGATTCTGTGTGGTGGAGGGTTGGAAGTTTACTAATAGGGGGGGTGGGAGTGAATTACATTAAAAAACTCAGGTACAATAAAAATTGAAGTAAAAATAAAATGATGTCCTTGTATAATGGATGACTCAAGACTCGTGCTCAAGACCCGCCATTTCTGCCAACTATACAGTCTTCATTGAACTCTATGGACGATTACTAGTTACAAGAAGGCTTTGTTGATTCAGTTTCATTTTTATTAAAACAGTTGCATTCCACTTCAATTATCAATATACAGGGTGATTCACAAGGAAAGGTAAAAAAAAATTAGGATACGATGGCTTAGGCCATTTGCTGAGCCATTTATACCCGAACCCACACTTTCTGAAGTCGAAATTGCTATAGAAAATCTGAAAAATTATAAGTCTCCAGGTATCGATCAAATTCCAGCAGAATACAAGAGGGTGGAAGCGCATTATCTAACGAAATTTATAAGCTTGTACTTGCTATTTGAGAAAAGGAAATTGTACCAGAACAATGGAAGGAGTCCATTATCGTACCTATCTTTAAGAAGGGGACAAGACTAACTTTAGTAACTTTCGAGGAATATCACTTTTGTTGACGTACAAAATTTTGTCCAATCTTCTTTTGAGAAGATTAACTCCATATATAGATGAAATTATTGGGGATCATCAATGTGGTTTTAGGCGTAATAGATCAACTATTGACCAGATATTTTGTATTCGACAGATAATGCAGAAAAATGAGAGTATAAGGGTACAGTGCATCAGTTATTCATAGATTTCAAAAAGGCATATGACTCGGTTAAGAGAGAAGTTTTATACGATATTCTTATTGAATTTGGTATTCCCAAGAAACTAGTTCGATTAAATAAAATGTGTCTCAGTGAAACGTACAGCAGAGTTCGTATAGGTCAGTTTCTGTCAGATGCGTTTCCAATTCACTGTGGGCTAAAGCAGGGAGATGCACTATCACCTTTACTTTTTAACTTTGCTCTAGAGTACGCCATTAGGGAAGTCCAGGATAACAGAGAGGGTTTGGAATTGAACGGGTTACATCAGCTGCTTGTCTATGCGGATGACGTGAATATGTTAGGAGAAAATCCACAAACGATTAGGGAAAACACGGGAATTTTACTGGAAGCAAGTAAAGCGATAGGTTTGGAAGTAAATCCCGAAAAGACAAAGTATATGATTATGTCTCGTGATTAGAATATTGTACGAAATGGAAATATAAAAATTGGAGATTTATCTTTTGAAGAGGTGGAGAAGTTCAAATATCTGGGAGCAACAGTAACAAATATAAATGATACTCGGGAGGAAGTTAAAGACAGAATAAATATGGGAAATGCCTGTTATTATTCGGTTGAGAAACTTTTATCATCCAGTCTGCTGTCGAAAAATCTGAAAGTTAGAATTTATAAACCAGTTATATTACCGGTTGTTCTGTATGGTTGTGAAACTTGGACTCTCACTTTGAGAGAGGAAGATAGGTTAAGGGTGTTGAGAATAAGGTTCTTAGGAAAATATTTGGGGCTAAGAGGGATGAAGTTACAGGAGAATGGAGAAAGTTACACAACACAGAACTGCACGCATTGTATTCTTCACCTGACATAATTAGGAACATTAAATCCAGACGTTTGAGATGGGCAGGGCATGTAGCACGTATAGGCGAATCCAGAAATGCATATAGAGTGTTAGTTGGGAGACAGGAGGGAAAAAGACCTTTAGGGAGGCCGAGGCGCAGATGGGAAGATAATATTAAAATGGATTTGAGGGAGGTGGGATATGATGATAGAGAATGGATTAATGTTTCTCAGGATAGGGACCAATGGCGGGCTTATGTGAGGGCGGCAATGAATCTCCGGGTTCCTTAAAGGCCAGTAAGTAAGTAAGTAAGTAAGTGAGTAAGTAAGGCCATTTTAAGTGACCAAGTTCATGTGAACATAGGTCCGTTTTCGAACTATGGCGGAGTTAGATGCATTTTTTTGGTAAAACGTCTCGCCCCAATGTGAATCAGACGTTATCATATGCTGCTGACTTGAGACAAGGTCACCCATCGCAATGAATGTCGTAACATTGGAATCTGTATTGTGAGCGATGTAGATAAGAAAAGAGAAACAAACCAGGTGGTGGGGCATTACAAATGTCACAACAAATACGCTATCACTTATCGGTTCACAGCAGTCCAGTCAGCTACCTACAGTATAGTAGTTATACAGGTCAGGTACAGTTATCGGAAGTGTTAAGTTGTGTTTTTCAAGATGCCTTATAAATTTTCGACTACATTATACCCCGATATTGTGTATGTTTATGGTTTGTGCGATGGAAGTACCTTGCGTGCCGTCGCTGAATATGAAGGGTACCATATCGAAGAATATTTACTGTCTATGGGGTTGGATGAAAGACTTAAACATAGCAAAGGAAGGGGGAAACGAGAGAGGCGCTAATCGACCGTATTTTGGATGCGGCATAAGAACAGCCACGTGCAAATCTCCCGAGCGATGAGCGCGATTCACGTCCAAGTGCAACAGTGCATTGAAGCAGAAGGAGGTACCTTTGAAAATGTGCGAAAACATCGATCCCGACTTCTAGAATATTAGGTATGTATGCATACGTGAATATGGACTTTAAATTTGTCCGTTATCTGTCTCTAAATGCTAGTTAGTACAATGGAATCTCATAAGTTTTTGTGAAATCAAAGAGACATATCGCCATAACCGTTCGAAAACGGACCTATATTCATATGAACTTTTTGACTCAGAATGACTTCAGAATTCACATCCTAAATTTTTTACCTTTCTTCGTGAATCACCCTGTATATTAAACAATCTCTGATACGTGACTATCCATAATCTCATACTGCAGAAGCTTTAACATAAGCTAAATAATATAAACAAGATAAATGATAAAAACGTTTTAATTAAGAATCATGAAATAAACATGGATCATTTTAAATGGTACAAATGATTGAAAGTACAATGTTGGCAAACAAAGAAACAAATGCGAGGGAGGTGATAAAAACAAACAAATGCTAGGGAGGTGATAAAGACCAATGCTAGGATGGTGATAAAAATTGTAGGATAAGCAGTCTCGATTTCTTGAAACTTTTTTATTGGTTATTTAACGACGTTGTATCAACTACGAGGTTATTTAGCGTCGATGAGATTAGTGATAGCGAGATGATATTTGGCGAGATGAGGCCGAGGATTCGCTATAGATTACCTGGCATTCATATTACGGTTGGGAAAACCTCGGAAAAACCCAACCAGGTAATCAGCCCAAGCGGGATCGAACCCGCGCCCGAGCTCAACTTCAGACCGGCAGGCAAGCGCCTTAACCGACTGAGCCACGCTGGTGGCTTGTAGAAACGTCGTTCCGTACCGTTTTATTGGTCAAAATTAGTATGACGTAGTAATAGTGCAATAGTTAATATGATGCATTGTGGAGAGTTTGCGAGGTCTAGTTTTGACTCATGAATAGAACTTCAACTACAGCACAAACAAGGCGCAAGTGTTCCCTGGTAGTACAGTATATAGGCTACCTGTGACGCGCCAAACATGACAGCACGCCTATATAGTCTATGAAATAACTAACTTTATCTTCGCACACAGTGGGCCGGAATACGGTTTCTAATCACTTTATAAAATTTGAGGTCACGAAATTACTTTCGTAAGATTCGAAGTATGGTTCTAAAATTGCCCCCTCCCCCCATAACATAGAACTACGTCGTGAGCCCTAGCGTTGATTTAAAGTTTGAAACGATACTTGTGGACAACAAGATTGTAGAATTAGGGTTTATTTTAGAGTTCTGCCATTTCTCTTAACACTATAAATTTAATTCCACAAAGACTTTATTTACTGGTCTCCTTTTAATTATGTATGGAATTATAGGATGGGGTAGCTCATTTAAATCTAATTTTAATGCACTTTATTTATTACAGAAGAAAATAATTAAAATATGTCTTCATAAACCTATTGATTTTCCATCTCAAAAATTGTTTTTAGGCTTTAATGTACTTAACATAAGATATATTTATTATATTGTGTTAATAAAATTCATACACAAAAATCGAAATAATTTTGAATTGTATTCTCATAGTTATGAAACAAAAGGTATGAATTCTTTAAGATTGTTTGAACCAAAATGCAACACTGTTACAGTATTTAATCATAGTAGTAATTTAGGCTCAAGAATATATAACAAATTTATATTTAAATATCCTAATCTTGTCAATTCTAATAGTTCTAGTATTAAATTAAAGAAGTTATGCATGGATTTTGTAAAATTTGAAAAATTGTAAATTTAAATTTATATATTCTAATTGCACCTAGTAGTCATAAGACAAATTGTATTGTATACTTCTTAATTTCAATTCAGGAATCCGCCCCTGAGCACGAGTTCTACTCTTTCAGGGGCGAGCTAATGTTTTTTGTATGTATTATATTTTTTGTTACAATTATTAGCAAAATAAATAAATAAATAAATAAATAAATAAATAAATAAATAAATAAATAAATAAATAAATAAATAAATAAATAAATAAATAAATAAATAAATAAAATTTCATGTCGATCTTCGATAATGCCGGATGACGGCGGCCAGCTAGATACGGGCATCAATCGAGACGTCCAATTGGCGAAACCTGCCATCATATTTGAATATTCCCAGCACAATTGACGGGACTCGCCGAAACTAGGCTACCATGCAAGGGATAGACCCACAGTCAGCTGAAGGACTCCCAGTTGGCAGGACCCGACCTGTCATATATGGTGACCGTTAAGAAACTGAGCCATTTCTGTGATATCTCCAGGACTGAAAATTCATCCGTAGGAAATTAACTCATTTCATATCTCTGTACTGGAATTGTGCGCGTAATGAACCAACTATTTCTGAATACAGTAGGACTTCCGTCCTCTTCTACTGTACACATACACTTGTAGACGATAATTAAAAATATTTATATCATTTATTTCACCGTACCGGCTGGCTACGCGGTCTAAGGCGCGCTCCCTTTAGGCGGTTCGTGGATTCGAATCCCATCTCGGTCATAGATGGATGTTCTTGTTCATGATCTGTCCTGTGAGTGTCTTTGTGGAGGCCCCAAAGTTCTACTGACCTCAGGCTAGAGGAAGCCCACATATGTGTCGGTGCCTAGTAAGTGTGTGTGTGATCCATAAAAGTCGTTTCCTCCCCTACGGGCATTGGTGTGTAGGTCCTACAACAGGAGTATGTTACACGAAAACCAAAACAGATAAGGTAAAGTACCCAAATAAGAGACACCTTTTTTTTTAACTGCTTATAAATGAGGATGGGAATAGACATTTTTAATCTGAATGAGTGGAATGCATACAGCATTTCGTCTATTTTTAGAATTGACAATACAAATTTTAGTCAGTTTTTATTATTATTTTTAATTATAAAAAGAAGTAAAACTGGAAAATAATGATGTTTTGGAAAGAGGTTCCAAATAAGAGATACGTGTGTTATTTAACTTTATTTTTGAACATGGACAAAAGTTATTATCATTGAGTGAAAATTGAAGCAATATATAACATTGTTAAATCATGTAGATATTTTAATAAATTCAGGAACATTTTAAAATTGAAGGGGACAATGCAACAGTGGTCTAAGTCCTCTCAACAGAAATTCTGTTGTTTATTTGAAATCTTTCCAAGTGAAATTAAGATGGTTTACGAAAATAACACAAAGTCGGCAAAATCGGACATGAATGTACTAATCTTACTTAGGCTACTATTGCTAACGTTAATATTTTACTAGAGAAAGGAAAAATGGTAGAATATTAAACTTCGATTAATCTTTCATTGGTTCTTATGTAGTTTATGGCAGCCAAACTGACACGACTAGAAGCATTAACGCCTTTCGTAAATCCTCAAAGGTGAGCATCATAATAAAACCAAATAAGGGTTCTAAATAAGAGATACAGTACTATCTCTTAATAGGACCCATACGTATCTCTTATTAGGGAACGGAATAAATAATAATGAAATAGCTACCCAAGGTCATAAATTATTATCTTTCTTATTAGCAACCTACCTTATTATATGCAACATTTTGCCAGCAATTTTATAAAATTAATAATAATTTTGTTGTACCTTACATTAACTGCTGTTCACTTCCTCAACAGAAACCATCAAAAAGTTCAAAATGTGAAAAACTACTTTGCTTGCTCTCAGCTTCGTAGCTTACTTTCAACTGAGATTAGACAAAGAATACGATGCCTTAGAAGCACACAGATTGATTTCCTATAGTTGTCGAGAGATGGCAAATTATACCGGAGAAATTAACAATGTATCTCTTATTAGGAACCTGTCTCTTATTTGGGTACTTTACCTTATATATCTATTTCTCAATTTTTTGCTTATGTTACCGGTACATTGCTTCCTACATAATTTATAAATATATTCTTAATTTAATACGATTTTTAGCTCTTAAAAATACAACTGTTTCATGTTATATGCATATATTGTTATATATATGTAAAGTCATTACATATATTACAGAGTTTAAAAATACCTTCTTGTAATTAAATATTTTGTGCAATTAAAAAATATTGCAATGTGTCAAACCTTACGCTTATACTGTCCTACTGTTCCGAATTTAGTATTGATTTTGGATCACTTCAAGGGGCAGTCAGCCGTTACTAGATTGTCATGGAACATGGCGAGTTTCTTGAACTGTAAACTTGAGGTTGAATAACCTTTCCCCATGATTTGCCTCCGCAGAATGTGATCCGGATGGCCTAAATTTAGATAACCTTCGCTACTTCTAGTTTAACACCAAGTTACGCGCTTAATTGGACCTCCCAAGCCTTTAAATTCATACGCATTTCTGCTGAGATTGCAGCAGCGTTTCGAGTACAGCTATTGAATACACGTTGCAGGGACGACAGTTCGAGACCCAGTAGTAGTTAATTCAGCTATCGTCTTCTCAGCAAAAGTATTAGACTTCTAATTCTGAGAGATTCTGTGAGTGTTGTGGTCGGAAAAGCAGGTATGGAACAAATTTCCTTCGAGAATTTTTGGCTTCTCCTGTCCTTTTCATTCCACCACTGCTCTATATCATCATCTATTAATATATGAATTCAAAGGGAATTATCATTGTAAAATAAACTTTAATTACTAGCTGTTGTTGTTTAGTTAACTGTCCGAAGACATGTTTCAATCTCTTAAGTGACAGCAATAAGGCATCGCGCATGAGGCAACTAAGCCAGGAGATAATGGGGCAGGGTGGCCAGTTTCTTTCTCCTCATTACATACATCGGTGACAAGATACATATTGCACTAATCAGTCTACAGATGTACGAGGCGCATCCAGAAAGTAAGTTTCCCTATTTAAAAAAAAAGAACACACACTTTCAGGAAAACATTTATTGGCAACAGGTACAGCAATGTTTCACCTATTTTTCAACATAGCCACCATCAGAATTGGGACATTTGTATCGTGGGATCAACTTTTGTATCCCTCTGTCGTAGAACTCTGCCGCCTGTGAATGGAACAGCGTGTGACAGACGTCTTCAGCTCTTCGTCGTTGCCAAAACGCTCACCGGAGGACAGGAATTTCTTGAGGTGCAAGAAAACGTGAAAATCTCTGGGAGCAAGATCAGGACTGTAGGGTGGGTGATCAAACAACTCCCAGCCAAATTCCGTCAAAACAGCTGCCGTGCGCCGAGCCGTATGTGGACGAGCATTGTCATGGAGGAGCACAACACCTGCAGTAAGCATTCCACGCCTCTTGTTTTGAATGGCACGTCGCAATTTTCGCAGTGGTTCACAGTAAAGGTCAGCGTTCATGTTTCACCTCTTGGAAGGAAGTCAATGAGCAGAATGCCCTTCCTGTCCCAGAACACCGTGCACATCACTATCCGTACCGACAGCGTCTGTTTGAATTTCGTCCTGACCGGAGATCCACTATGCCGCTAATACACTGACTGCTGCTCGGTTTCCGGGGTGAAGTGCGAAATTCAAGTCTCATCGCCCGTGACGTTCCTGTCGAGGAACTCGTCGCCGTCATCGTGATACCGTTGCAGAAATGTCAATGCTGCTCCTAAACGTTGCATTTTGTGTTCGGGTGTCAGGTTTTTCGGCACCCACCTGGCAGACACTTTTTTGAACAGCAGGTGTTTAGTGACAATCTCATGCAACAAGGATCGCGATATCTGCGAAAAATGGCTGCTCAGCTCCGTAATCGTGAAGCGACGGTTCTCCATGATGCACTGCCGCACCAGCTCAACACGATCATCATTGATGAGGGACGGTCACCCACTGCGCTATTCATCATGGACACTTTGACGACCTTCGGAAAACTGCCTACACCAGCGACGCACCATCTGCTTACTCATCATTTTCGGCCCATAGACCTGACAGAGCTGCCGATGAATTTCAATTGGCACAATGCTTTGTGCATTAAAGAACTTTATTACCGACCGAACCTCGCAGGCGGCGGGAGGAGGAATAAGAGCTTCCATTTCGGACCACTGCTGCCACGCTACTGGCACCAGGCGGGACCTATCCGGCTGGCATATGATTGGTACGTCATAGATCTGTTACGCATGCGCAATTGACACGGCTAATTACTTTTACTTTCAAGGGAAAAAATCGGGAAACTTACTTTCTGGATGCGCCTCGTAGGTTATACAAATTATTGTTCTTCCTCTGACATCGTCAAATGAGAAGTACTGCCTCATGCACATATCAGCCAGAATCTCAATCAATAAGTAATAAAACATATTAGTAAGGGAAGTATGCCCAATATCGCACCCATTTTGAAAAAAAAAATATATTTCAACGTCATTAATTCATAAAAATTTACAATAAACACGGACACGTAATGTGGCACAATTGTTGTTGACAGCATAAAGTATAATTAAAAGAATAATTTTTTAAACGCTGATTTTCAGCAAAAACAAAACGTTGCTCCAGCGATATTAGGACATCTTTGTATCTATTAACACCATCGGCTTGAGGTATAAAATATCATGTGCATTTTAAAATAAAGACGAACATTATGTACCAAAGTCTATAAACATTCACCTGCAGGAGTTACCGTTAATTTAGAACGTAGAGAGTTACTTACTATATATTTTGGGATCATGTGACATGTATTAGCTTAGAATCATTAGAGTGCGATATTGGGCACACCTCCCTTAATTTATAGAAAAACAAATCTTATCATTAATAGATTTTTTCTACGAGAATTTGTCTTTTAATGAAAAATATTGTGCAGGGTGTCCACAGATATAGTCCGTGATTACAAACGGGCAGAATTTATTATATAGTATAGGCCTACTAGGTGTAGCGCATTTATATTGGTATCATAAGAAAGAACGGCTCAGAAAATTCCTCTTATGAGTCGCGGTGTCTAATTGCGGCGAGGAACAACATATGACATTACAAACTGTTGTTTATCTCTTGTTACTACGATGTTCGTTTGTACTACTATCCATCCGTTGTAAATTGACCGGTGTTGATTCCACGAACTAACAGAGTGCGTCATTTTGCTACACAAATGTTTTCATCCCCTCAAAGCTCTGCGCTCCGTAATCGCCTATGTCGTCTTGTATACAACAGTGACGTCGTCAGCGCTCATCGGTCATGTAAAATTGAAAGTCTAGTAGCAAAATAGTGAACCCACAGCAACGAAGCTGTTGTGTATTGAAATACTCTAGAACACATTTTTTATGACAGTGTAGAGTGCCTTCAGAAGTTCAGACGGCAGTTTCATCTTCAGGCACCCAGTGACAAGTCGATTGTGAAATGGTACACCTTCTGGAAAGGAGATGCATATATGATGAGAGGACATACTGTATGTACCTAAATCTACCATGTGTAAGATCCTACGTATTCGTCTGAAGTGTCACCTTAATAAATTGCAATTAGTGCATAAGTTGGAACAGGAGGACCGTCCAAAACGACTTACTTTCTGTGAACATTTATTGGCATTAATGGAGCATGAGAAAGACGTGCCGTCAAGAATCCAAGAATCGTTTTTAGTGACGAGGCAACGTTCCACATAATATGGAAAAGTTAAGCAAAATGTCAGGATTTGGGGAAGCGAGAAACCACATGTAATGATGGAGGGGTCAAATCGCTTTCCCAAAGGTAAACGTCTTTTGTGTCATATTGAAACGGACAGTATATGGCTTCATCTTCCTGGAGGGTACCGTTATTAACCACAATTTGTCTTGACATGCTGATTCATAGACTGTTTCCACAATTCGAACAGGATGAAGACAAGAAACGAATTTCTTTTCCAGGAAGACGGGGAACCACCCCACTGATATCTCAGTGTTCAGGAACAACTAACTGGCAGGAAGATGGACTGGGCGAACTAAAGATAGATCCCATCTTCTGCAAGTGGCCACCGAGCTCTCCCAACTTGACTGTTTACAACTTATTTTCATGAAGTTACATAAAATACAGTATTACGTCTGTGTAATACCCTGCCTCAGACTCTGTAACAGTTGCGAATGACGACTGTCATTGAATCCATTATGACAACGACGACGATGACAATGATGATACCGATAAGATAATTGCGTAATAGTGTAATTTATCTTAAATTATGTTTAACATTGTCCTTAAGAAAATAGGACCCGAACCATAGATGAAATAACATAATAAATAATCCGTGGCGCTACAGCCCGTGAAGGGCCTAGACCAACCAGCCGGCTGCTGGCCTCACGCCCACATGCCGAAGCAGAGGTGGACGATCATCCAACCAGAATGGAGGTATCGTGTGGTTACCACGATGATCCCCCCAGCCATTATAGCTGATTTCTGATTTTCGCAACCGGATTTCGCTACCTATCGTAGCTTCCCAAGTGCATCACGATGCTGGGTGGGCACCGATCCCATACACTGGCCAAAATTTCATGAGAAAATTTCTTTCCCCATGAGGATTCGAACCAGTGCGCATTCCTTAACGCGAGTCCTAGGCAGGATGCTTTAGACCACGACGCCACGGCGCGGGACACAGATGAAATAACGCAGAACATAAAAAATAACGTAAGTTAACTTGATCGTTCCGTGTGTCGGGTGGGAAATGTTTGAAACAGGTACTGAGGATGTAGGGAATTATATTGCGTAGGCTACATATTTTGTCGTAATGTTCTCGGAAGATTGTGAAAGTGGCTATAAAGAACGGTCAAGTAGGTTTTAAGGCAGGCCTGCACAAGGTTTGCGCTCTCCGAGCCGGCTCACAGCTCATGAGCGGAATGCAGATATTAGCTGCGCTCTGTATAAGGGTAGACTGGAAGAAGGGGTGATCTCGTACAAAATAAACACTAAAGGAAGTACTATTACGAGTGCTTATGAAATGAATTCAGTGTTTGCAAAACTATCTTGGACTATTATTAATTAATAAAGAAATATTTATTTTACAGAAGTAATATAAATTCTATAGCTACTTAAATGTACAATATCATTTTGTTATATTTTTATTTATCAGTACATCAGAACGGGGTTTTATGCTGTTGGCAGCTGAAAGGCACAGTAGCCTACTGATCGTAATGAAACATCAATTACAGATGTTCGATGTCTGCCTTTATTAAAGTTGATTATAGAAAACAGTTGCTCACAAATATAAATGTTGAGCCAAACATAGCAATCATTTTCACAGCCAGCCTGTGTAGTCGTGGATATTATTGCTAATGTTTAGTCTTGTAAAACTCAACCAGGCTTAGCCCTTATGTCACATTGAAGATCAATAAGTTCGAGCTGTAAATCGTTAAATGTTAAATGTTATGTTCCGTCTTTTAGATTCCTCCATACTGTACTGTAGCAGTAGGTAAGCAACGTATAACTGAGTGGTCCTTTCCCTTTCCTCTACCTATAGCAAGTCTATGTCATTCTGACGTATCTTCCTCTCCGTTTCGGCGAGCGGTAAACACCGCGCCGTTTATGCAGGCCTGTTTTAAGGTGTTTAATACTACAAAAGTATTAGGGAAGAGGCATATAAAAGATAGCGATGAACGTAGCATATGTTTCATGTCGTACTTATATGTTTGGACTGCCAGTAATTAATTCGTCGAAAAGATTTCCCCCCCCCCCCTCGTATTTGTATGTCTTTCTGTACAGCTGCCTTTCGAGCCATATCCGGACTGCATTCCAACTGCTTACATCCACACTACGCACAAATCGTTAGCTGTAGTACACACCATGTAACAGTCCCAATTATCTCTCATTATAATGTCAGGAATTTAAATGTCTTTCGGGTTATCTTGACATTGATAACTTGTGCGATGTAACCTAAATCAAAATTACTTAATGAATAAAACCTTTTCTTTTAATATTATGTTGTTTTCATTTTCTTTGTTAGTTTTATTTCCTATTTTAGAGCATCCGTAGCAGACGCAATACTGTAATTTCGTGGATCGGCGACCGAGTGCATTTTATCCCAGAACCTCTTATACAGATGTCAGTATATTCCGGCTTCATATTAAGTTTGACTTAGCTTTTGCACTTTAACTTTATTAGGCAGGAGCGGCGTAGATTGTTTCCTGCTTAGGGCAGTTTAAGAAGACACGACAGTGGTGCAATACCGCCGAATAGTCCACTATTTCTCTTGGCAATAACGTTGAAGAAAGTGAAGGAAAAAACACTTACAAGCAAACGTTCTGATGGGGGCAGATAAAAAGTTACATTTTTTTCTTCCACCATGTTTATAATGTCAAAAGAAGTGCTCATACAAATTTTGGCCACTCGACCGCAATTACGAGGGCCGTAAAAAAATAAGTCCACCAGGAGCGTTAACAGAAAAAAAAACACAAATTCATTGGGCAAATTTATTGGAACAGACGCAGCAATTATTGAGCTATTTTTGAACATATTTTCTATCGGAACTGAGACATTTCTCATATAATGGGATCAACAGAGAGAGGTGCT
This sequence comes from Periplaneta americana, assembly GCF_040183065.1. Taxonomy (NCBI): domain Eukaryota; kingdom Metazoa; phylum Arthropoda; class Insecta; order Blattodea; family Blattidae; genus Periplaneta; species Periplaneta americana. The sequence continues at coordinate 174,685,381 of NC_091118.1, read as the reverse complement.
GACGCAGTCAAACGCTGGTTCCGATCTGAGGCGGCTGACTTCTACGACACAAAAATTGGTCCAGTGGTATAATAAATGTCTCATTTCCAGTGGGGGATATGCTGATAAATAGCGCAACAATTGCTGTATCTGTTTCAATAAATATTTCCATGCAATTGTGCTTTTTTCTATAAACGGCCTCATGGAAAATCACTTTCTGGACAGCCTCGTAATTGCGGTCGAGTGGCCAAAATTTGTATAAGCACTTCTTTTGACATTATTAACATGGTGGAAGAAAAAAATTAACATTTTTATCTGCCCCCATCAGAACGTTTGCTTGTTAGAGAATGGCATTGTAGCAAAATATTGGGTTGATGCAAAAGTTCGTAGCGTTTTTTTGCTGTGACAAAACTTTTTGAGATGAACAGAAGACAGAAATTATTAATCAGTAATATATTCTACTACACTACCTATGACTCTCTGCCAACGCTGAGGTACTTCTTCAATTCCTCTTCCGAAGAAATCTGCTGGTTTGGAGTTAAACAAGTCGTCAAGCTAACTTTCTTTCATTTCATTTCATTTATTATATTCCATAGATCTTACATTAGCAATGAAGCTTTAAGATGTGGAACAAGTCAAAATTTTACAATTACAATTACAGTTTTTACAATCTTTTTTACAATTTTTCAATCTTCTACATTTTTTTTTTTCAATATTTTGGCGAGATGTAGTGAGATGAGGTGAGGCCCGAGGATTCGCCAAAAGATTACCTGGCATTTGTCTTATGGTTGGGGAAAACCTCGAAAAAACCCAACCAGGTAATCAGACCAAAGGGGGTGAAATGAAGTGAGGCCAAGCACTCGCCAAAGACCATCCGACATCAGTCCCACGGCTGTGGAAAACCTCGGAAGAAACCAATCAATGAGACCCAAAGGGGATCCAACCCAAGCCCGAGCGCAGATCCGGATCAGCAGGCCAGCGAGTCTTCCGACTGAGCTACATGGCTCTATTAAAAATATACAATACATAGCCTATCAGATTATTAAATTTACAAACGCAAAACGATTATTCATCAGTTGAGCTATAAAATATAATACATAACAATGAAGTTAATTTAATTTAAGGTATAAAGCATCTTCATTATCAAAGGAGTTTTCTTGAAGATTGTTGGATAGAGAACGAAAGAGTGGAAATCTGAAGGCGCAAGATCGGGAGAATATGGCAAATGTGGAATCATCTCCCAGCTAAGCGCCTGGATAGCTGCTTTCGTCATGTTAGAGGAGTGCGGGCAGGCATTATCGTGTTTTAGCAGCACTTGATGCAATCTTTCCTATCTTTTTTCTTAAATTACAGCCGGAAGACGTCTGAGCTGTTGGTAATAAATGTGAGCAGTTATGATTACATTTCTGGGAAGCAATTCGCTGTACACGACGCCTTCTTTATCTCACTAGACGCATAACATCATCTTCTGTGGATGGAACTAACTTTTGTACGGGATGTTGTGTATCGAAACAAGAGAACCATTTTGTTGCAGTGCTTTCTCCGATGGCATTCTCCTCGTACATGACACAAATATTTAGAGCCGCCTCCGCTGCCTTTGCTCCTCTATTATAGCCGCGTCGCTGTTATGCCCGGCGTGGCTCTTCCTCTCTGTTTACGTCTTAAGCCACGATTAAGTAACCGGTGGTTATGAATAGTGCACAGAAATTACATTTTAACTATGGCTACTTTTTAACCGTAGTTTCGTAACCCATGGTTACTACATTTTTAACCGATGTTGATGCACATGGCCATAGGTGTGACTGTCACAGAATTAATTAATCAGCACTGTAGATTTGTGTTGTAAAACAGGAATGGCTACAAACAAACTTTCGAAGTGTGACAGGCCGAGAAAAGAGTGGCGAATTTTGCCTCGAGTCCTCTCATACAGGAACAATATCCAATGCCGAATTATAATACGCTGGTGCCAATTTCAAGAATTTCCGCGGTTATTTCCTCTGTAAAAATGGGAATCATTAATAAAATCATGAAACCTTCACTAGTGCAAAGACACACAAGAATAGGCTTGTATAAAAGCTTAGCACAGCCAGTATTAAGCGTGGTAGTGAAGCGTGGACTATGAGAATAAAGATGTCAGTAGAAAAACAGCAAGTGAGATGATGTTCGTGAGAGAAACAGCTAGATATACTCGCTGGGATCATAAAAAAAGAGCACATAATGCAAGAACTTCAAAAATAACCCATTATGCAGTTCATCAGCAAATATCAACTTCAGTAGAAGGGTCATCTCGAAAGAATGGATCGATGCAGAATTCCAAAAGCACTGTTTCATTACCATCCGCATGGCAAAAGATCTCTAGGTCGTCCGAAGAAGAGATGGACTGAACATTCTAGTTTGAGACCGTAACAGGCCACTCGGCCTAATACTTGTTAGAAAGACGACGACGATTTCCTCTGTAGAACATTTGTTCCAATTTTTTCCTAGGAAGATGGTACGGTACAGTGGTTTCCTATTCCTACTGCAATGGAACGTGTGAATTATTATGACTTATGGAGAAATGGTAGAGCAATAGTAGGGGAAACGGGAATATCCCGAGAAAACCTGCCCAAAAACCATTTCTACACCACAAATTCTTTGAATAATCATTAACTTTTGAGTATTGATCAGTCAACGCTTCACAAGTGATACCAACGTGGCACAACTTATGAGGCAACTAAGCCAGGAGATAATGGGGTAGGGTGGCCAATTCCTTTCCTCCTCCATTACATACATCGCCGATTAGCTACATATTACACTGATCAGACCGTTTGGGTTTTTAATATAGAAAACCTACTGTTTAGCTGATCGGCTAACATTGCGCTGATGAAACATACTCCCAAGCATGATAATTACCACAGAGCTCACAGAATTTGTGAATCTGGTTCCTTTGAAGTGTAAAACCGTTAGCCGCCTGACCTGTCTGTCCGCCAACTTGTTTTCAGTTACATTTCATTCCGATAACCTTTGTTTCTTTGTGTAACCTAAGTTATTTACAGTCGGTTGCTGTGACACGTAATTCCATCTAGATAACATATATTCTAAAACCACAATGTCACAATTATTTATTAACTTTGGACTTTAGTATAAGTTTACAACTTATACAAATTTTAATAATACAAAATTGATGAAACTCGAGATGGTTTTAAAATTTCTGTGTATAAAGGAACGGCGAGAAAATTGAAATTGGAAAATCTTTTCTGAATTAAAATATTGATAAATAATGAAACCACAAATATTCTAACGGGTTTGAATGTTCACAATGCACAAACAAACAAACGAACGAACAAACAAACAAACAAACAAACAAGCAAACCAAACAAACATTTACACGTCTTGAAATGCGAAACAGGCTGATGCAAAAATGTATAATAATGAATTGTATCCTATGTATGAATTAAAAAAAATAATAAATCAGTAAACGAGGGTAGGTTAGGTTAGATTAGGTTAGGTCACGATGGCTACGGGCGGGTTAGGACGACCGTTTGCACGTCGGCCATACTGAGACCTATTGTGCACCTCGAACGTTATGGGATGAATGAGGATGGTGTACCAGCCCACCGGCCGCATGTGACCTCTCACCCGCTCACCCATTGAGAGCTTCCTACCCTCCCCCGCTCTAAGTTCATACTGCCAAGGTGACCAAGAAGCACAGGATCCATTCCAACGGCCCTTCCAAAGAGTCCAAGCGTCCTTGGAAGTGCTCTCAAGGAATGAATCCTGGTAGAGATACTGCGGAAGGCGGGAATCTAGGAACGGTTGCGGAGAAAACAAGGGTAACAATTGACTGACTAGAAAATTAAATATTAAAAAAATGTAGAACTTTTAGATTGTATGTAAGGATGCAAGTTATGAATGTGTACTTAATCGTGGTCATCATCTGTCCAACATAATTTGTGTTAATATCTTGTTTATATTATTGTAAATTTTCATATTGTGCTGTTATAATGTAAAGTCATCTCAGTACATGTGTAAATTTTGCCGATTCTCTTCCTGATTTTTCTTATTTTTATAAAAGAATAGTTAGCAATCTTACACCGGTATTGAATGTACAACACTGAAACTTTGCACTCAAGTCATAGGAGAATAACAAATTTTACACACGTTACACTATCTTTACATTGTAACAGAAAAAATTCTACCACCACCACCTACTTACCTATAGAAACTGAGTTCATTGAACAGTTCGGTCACAACTAGTGAGACTTTTTCCTCATGCTGTTAGCATGTTGCAAGACTACAGCTTAATACACTACCGGTAATTTGAATTTTGAATTCATTTTTGTGTATATTCCAATAAGACCTATAATGATAATACAAACATGTGAAGTTTTGGTATTTCCGTCTTTGACTTATTTATTATAGCAAAATATCCACAATGTTATTTTTGCTAATACATCTTAGTGAACGTTTTCGTCCTTATTATGGGCATCATCAAACTAATGTATGGATATCTATATATATGGTAAATAAATCCATATTACACATTGCAAAAAGTTTAAAAATTAAACACAACTCTCAAATTGTAAACAATAAAGATTAAAAAATTAAAAACAACCCTCAAATTGTAAACAATAAAGATTAAAATTAATTAACAAGGATTACATGCATAAAAAATTTATGCAAATCAAGTTTTCAGGTATAACTCCTGTAAAGTTGATTTGAATAATTTCCCGGCCCCGGAACAATTTTTCCCTCTAAAATAATTCGAATAAAAATTTATTGAAAATATGCATATTTAATATTAACATTCTAAAATTGTCTATATGAGCTAGGAAGGTTTTACGGTTTTTATTATATTGGGTTATTTTACGACGCTGTATCAACATCTAGGTTATTTAGCGTCTGAATGAAATGAAGGTGATAATGCCGGTGAAATGAGTCCGGGGTCCAGCACCGAAAGTTATCCAGCATTTGCTCGTATTGGATTGAGGGAAAACCCCGGAAAAAACCTCAACCAGATAACTTGCCCCGACCGGGATTCGAACCCGGGCCACCTGGTTTCGCGGCCAGATCTGCTGACCGTTACTCCACAGGTGTGGACAGGTTTTACGCTATGCATGCCTTTCTGTCTTCACTAAGTTTGTTATGGGTGGATTGTTGAATACGTACTTTACGCAGTGATTATATGAATGAGGAACAACCTGCAAGTAATCACTTGTTTATCTTGTTATTTAGTGATGTGGTAAAGAATTAAATATGCATTCTTTTTACAAATGTACAAAACGTCTGCAAAAATTCTGTGATTACATATAACGGAAATATCATTGTATTATCATTGATACAGTAAGTTCAAAACAAAAAGGCAAAACTAAAGCAATTAAGATCATTTTTTTTTAATTTGTGATCGAATTCGGGACCTCTGCATTTACATCTAGACACGCTAATGCTATAAATTTCGACTGTCCTTCTTTCCTTCATGTGTTGAGCAGGTAACTGCGATTCCTAAACATTCGCAAGTACTCCCAGACACTACTTGGCAAACATAGTAAAAAGAACAAATCGAGTAAAAAGGAAAGTAAAACGAAACCAAACCACCCTGACTTACATAACCTCTTTCCTCGCATTAGTTCGAGCAAAATTTATTACCCCCAGACGTATTTCCTTTTTTACTTTCTTGCGCACATTTGATTCTTTTTTTGTTTCTATTTGCTCGCTGCATGAATGCTAAACGAATAAACTGTAAGAGTGTGGCTTGCGATACCGTCTGCAAGTCAGAAATGAACTTCCTGTAAGGTCAACTGGTCACATTTCAGATTTCAGTCTTTTAGGAGATAAAGAATGGCGCAGTAGCCGTGTAATCGTATTATTTCTTTTATTTTACTGTCTTAATCTGTACGTTTTGTGCCTGCGTGTTTCCGCTGGTACCCCTCATGAATGGTAATTGTTACAGCCGCGTCTGTGGCTCAAGCGCTAGCGCACTCGTCTTTCATCCAGGTTCGATCACAGGCTAGGTCGTGAGGGAATTTGTTGTGAACAAAGCAGAGGGTGTTTCCCGGGGTACTACCGTTTCCCTCCATCATTCCACCAACACTTCACATTCCCTTCATTTCTTCTAAAATCTGTAGGGGCGTACACAGGAGGAGTTACCGAGTTTGACTTTCTCTTTAACTTTTTGAAAAAAAAATGACATATATTTATTTAATATTGGCGACACTGATTGTTATCTTTTTTTTATTTTACTTGGTTATTTAACGACGCTGTATCAACTGCGAGGTTATTTAGCGTCGATGGGATTGGTGATAGCGAGATGATATTAGGCGAGATGAGGTCGAGGTCTCGCCATAGATTCCCTGACATTTGCCTTATGGTTGGGGAAAACCTAGGAAAAAACCCAACCAGGTAATCAGTCCAAGCGGGAATCGAACCCGCGCCAGAACTAGAGAATACACACTTACACGAACAGATTATCGATCACTATCGATTAGTACGGGTCAGGTATCTTCGAACGTAGTGTACGTAAGTATATAGATCCGTCGAAAATCCTAGTCAAGCCAGGGTAATTGTTTCTTCTGTTATGAAACATTAGATCCACAGGCACAACACAGGATTTTATTACTTCCCATGTTCCCACGTGTTACCGCCTCTCAACCGATAACCGGGCACATATATCGGTACATTAAATTTGTTGCGGAACACTCTACGATTTCTCGTGGCACTTCGAGCGACTTTGTGTCGTAGTGTGGTGATTCTTGACCGGAGGGCCGCGACTCCCCGAGTGTCTGAAGAGAGTTAATCGGGGCAGCGAACAATAGTAGTAATAATAATAATAATAATAATAATAATAATAATAATAATAATAATAATAATAATATTTAAATGTCGTTTAAATTAAAATTTTAATATCCGACTATTTTGCTTTAAATAAAATCGTAATTAAATAGTTTTTTAATGTATAAGTTACCAAATTCCTCGTTCTACAATTTTTTCTATCAAAAGCTTCCTTTGCCATTGTTATCCTTCCTTTGACTCCCTGGCTGCAGTTCATTTTACTACTTACAGTACACCCTTGGAACTCATTAATATTATGTTAATTAGATGTGTTAAAATGGACAATCTTTATATTCATTCATTCATTCATTCATAGTGTTCTGTCCAAGGACAGGACTTTCACTACAAACCCAGCATTCTTCACTCATTCCAATTTTCTGCCTTCCTCTTTGTCTCCTTATATGATCCATATATCTTAATATAGTCTATTATCTGATATCTTCTGCTCCGAACTCTTCTCCCGTTCACCATTCTTTCCAGTGCATCCTTCAGTAGGCAGTTTCTTCTCAACCAGTAACATTCCTCTATTAATGGAAGGGTTCAGAGCCATAGTGGGCCAAGCGCCATCTATTAAAAACGGAGAAAGCAAGGGTTAAAGTTAAGTGAATACCATAGTTTAATGAAGATTGACATATCATTTAGTTTGAATGTGTATACTTTATATTACTTGCTATATGTTTCCATTGAATTATGGTGATAACTTCATTTTAACCCTTTTTTCTACGGCTTTAGTAAATGGCGCTTGGCCCACTATGGTTCTGAACCCTTCAATTATAGTCAAACTATAATCTTTTTTCTGTATTTTCTCTTTACATTTTCCATTTACTGATGCGAACTTACTATTGCTCCTGTTATCTGGTTACGATAGTCTTTCATTGTAGTAATTCCCACAATTTTGGCTTTATTACGATTTGCAACGATTTTATAAGAATGTTTCGTAAGTTCACAGAGCCATTAGACAGTGCTTGGAAAGTTCACGGCCTAAGTTCTATACCATTTCGCAGTCTGCTTGTGTTCCTTTGCTGTACAAACATAGCGAAACATGTATAAAAGAGTGAGACAAAACTCCAACAAGAATAGAACCCAATAACCAGTTTCATTTCCAAGAACAGAGAAGTTATGCTGCAGCCTTGTTCATGCTCTTATACGTCTCTATACGTCTTCCTACTTTACTTTCACGTGTTGCAGGTTAAATATAAGCTGCACAACATATGTAACTTTACTTACAAACAAGAACCGAAGTGATGAACGGACCTGTGGCATAAAATGAACTTCTATCAATTCTATAACAGAAGTTTAGTACTAAATATGAAAAGAGGGTTTTCTTGTAATTCAGTAACGAGGAAAAAATAAAATGTGCATGTGCACACCTGTAGAGAGCAGAGAGGTAGAGCTTCATCCTCCGCTTTCTTTGTAGATATAGTGGCTCAGCTATATGGTACCATCTCTCGGTTCAGCCATGTAGGTTTAGTGGTCCGATAAAGTCCCAGTAGAGTGTGTTTTCACCTCCGATAGCTTACTACGCTCCTCAGATTGATGTCACCTTATGCCAGTTGCAAATACATCGCGCCACACCGTTTTAGGAAGATACAATTTAAATAATGATGATGATTATGGTTATGAATCGGTCCCGGGTTCGATTCCCGGTAAGGACGAGTTGCCAGGGTGAGGTTTTTTCGGGTTTTTTCCCTCACTCCTATGGATGAATATCAGCTAACTTTATCAGGCGATTGGAACCCCACTCATCTTCGCCACTTCCTTTCTTCTCCCATCATCCTTTCCTCATCATCCCGTTTCTGGTTTTTCAGATCATTCTACAGGCGGCCTCCCGAAGCTGCTGGCTCTCTCGACCGGCCTCCGTGGAATGTAGTTAAGCGACGTTGAATGGCTTCTGCAATGGCACCCGAGGCGGACCTACTCGGAGGAGGAGTTTCGCCTCGGACCGACAGGGGGGCCTTGGGGGAAGTTGCCGAAGCAGGAATGGTATATGGATTTCTGTCGGCTGTAGGGACGGGCTATTAAGGGAGTTATGTACTTAAGGTTGCTGCGCGTAGGGGATCTGTGGCACGCAACTCATTTCATATCGAGGGTTAGCGCAATAGATCTCAATAGGTCGCAGTGCTGGGCCATCCGTGCCCCCCCTCAGTTAAATCCCATTCCATTCCATGGTTATGAATATTGAAATGGAGAGTAACGGTGGAATGGTGAAGAAAAACTGGAGAACCCCGAGAAAAACCTCTCAGTAACCTTTTGTCCACCACAAATAGGACTCCGCCATCACCGGAATTTGAACTCGGGTCTGGAGTAATCGTAAGCCAACTGAACTTCAAGGGAGTAAGAATAAGGTTTACGTTAAAATATGGTCGCTATTTTATGTACAAAAGAGTTAAGATTATTAATGTAACAAGCAGTTATTTTATTCTTCAATCAACAATAACTTCTTTCAGGCCTTGTACAGCATTAGAAAAATATCGTCTGAAATATTCTGGATCTCCTCAGTGAATGATCTTAATTCTTCGGCTAATACCGATGAGCGACAAAGAATATCTATTTGTTTCAGACAAATCACATAGGTTTTATATCTGGTGATGGTGAATGCCAGATGCCATAAATATGTCTGCTCATGATGCACAAGTTTCATAATCGGAATTTTCTGTCATTTCGAGGGCTTCATTCAGTAGTAACATATTGTATACGTCGTAGTCTAAGAATTTGTGTCTACCTGTATGTTTTCTTTTTACGTGCCACAGAACCGGTCTCGTCAAATTTTCCAACAAGCTTCCGGAATGAAGACAGATTGCAAGAGCCACTCCTCAAACAGTTTGAGTTACAAATCATCTCGGAGCAGTGAAGAATTCTTCATAGTATTCATAACCGCATTGAATGAAAACCATTCGCGTTAGTAGAGACGAAACAATTATTTATTTAAAAAAACTGTGAAAAGGAGAGCAATGATCATCATCCTCACAGGTTGTAGTCCTTTGAAGAACTGTTACGGTCTACCAAAGTTTTCTTTACATCGCTTTTGAGGACGTCCAAACGACCTTTAACTGTTGGATTATAATTCCGGATTGCTTTTGGTATTCTATTGTTTGACATTCGATTTACATGTTGGAGCCAATTGCTTTCATATTGTTGTATGTAGGGTTACCATGAGAAGAAATTCTATACGAGGACATGGAATCTAAAATAAGAGGACATTGCTGAAAAAGGACAACTTTTTCAAAAATTGGTATGAACAAAATTAAAGATAAAAACAGTGGCTCACCTTAGTTTTCTGACTAGTTGCAGTACTACATCTGTACCCTACTTTTCGGTGGAGCTCACTTTGTGCACAAGAGCCTGAAGAGACAAACTTCTATCTTGTACCAAATAACTATGGAACTGTTCACAGGACATGTCGTTGAAATTATATTTCACCATGATGATACTTCTGACTGTCTCCGTTAGCATGCAATTTCGTTCTTTTGTCCATTGAGCAGATATTAGGGAAAATACTCTCTCAGCACTTCCATTGTGACTTGGGATAAATAAATAGAATTGACATATTTTTAAGAGTTCTGAGAAAGTTTCAGTCCTCGCAGAACTATTTGAATTGAAGAATTTGTACTATTGTTTATCTAAACTTAAATCTTTGTCCAAATTAACTTGATTGGCATATCTTTGAATATTGAAGAATGAAAATGATAAAATAGCTTAGAATCATGAATAGTGACTTTTTAAAGTGTAAGAATTCAATGCATGTGAATAGGTCATCATATTTTATGTTTTTTTTATGTGCTCAAGCTTCAACTAATGAAAGCAGTTCAATTCTTTCATAGATTTTCACCATTTATTTAGATATTCTGTGCATAATATCGCACATTATTTAATATTCATATTAATTCTAGTTGAAATGCGAAATGCCGGACATTTCACATTTTTAATGCCTGCCGGACAGGATAAAATGATTAAAAAAGAGGACATGTCCTCCTTTTGCCGACGGATGGTAACCCTAGTTGTATGTGATCCAGAACAGGTATCATTTGGAGCTCGTTCAAGACATCTTCATTTCTTTTCCTATCCCATTTCGTATAACCTGTTGTACGGCGCATGAATTTAATTTCACTGGCAGTAAGCAATAACGAACGTAATATACATAGCTTGAATAGTTTTCATTTTGTTATACCTTGAAATGAGCGTTGCTACAGCAACAGAAATGGAACAACTGAATACTATTTAAACTGCATTCTCTTGTGGATGAGGACAGAAACTATTTAGTAATTTTCTCAGAGACTACTTCTTCATTGAAGAAAGTATAGACTAGTAATGCTGTAAAATGTCATTTAAAAGTTATCACGGAAAGACATGTTTTCAGCATCAGTGATGCCAAAAAAGGAAGTTTTGAGCACTCCGTCTGTCCTTCGCTGTACAGCAATTTGTCCTATATTATGACTCAGTTTGTCAGAGAATAGTGTACATGATTTTTGTTTATACCTGTTAAGGTTTATCTTGTCTCAGTAGCAATAAAACCAAGTCCCTTCAAATGAGGGTGGAGATTATAGGAGGGTTGTAAATTTTCCGGATTCCTTTCAAAACCTTGTTATTGTACAGACTACCGGAACTCAGTTTCTTGAAAGACAAGCTCAGTTACGGAACTACACAGTACGAAGAGAGATATTTTGTAATTTTATTTTGCGCTACAGAATGTAGCAACTAGTCTCTTCCGCCACTGGATGGATGGACGGCACCGCTCCACTCCCCCATAGCCATACCAACACAGACGAAGTAAGACATATCTCCTTTCTCTCTCTTTTCACAGTGAGACAAGATACATCACACAGCCTTTAGTTAACTGTCCGAAGAAAGGTCTGAACTTCACAAGTGATACCAACAAGGCACCACTTATGAGGCAACTAGGCCAGGAAATAATGATGTAGGGTTGCTAGTTCCTTTCCCTCTCCATGGCATACATCGCTGACTAGCTACATATTACACTAATCAGACTTCAGATGTATACAAACATATCGTCAAGTGAAATGTATTGCCTGATAATAGATGCACATATTACCCAGAACCTCAATCAGAGGTCGTAAATAATGTAAAATCTCTGTTTTGTGTAATTCGGAACACAAAAGTTCATATTTGTATTTTTAGTGTCGTCTATGTGGAGGCTATTTTTTATTCTAAATCACGAACTAGATTGGCATTAGATGTTCGTGCATTAGATGGGATTCAAATCAACGACACCGGGTCTCACACAACATTATAATAGCAGCTGCCAATTGCGTATACTTCGGCCGAGTCGGGTCTCAATGTGTAATAATGTTATTTCAATATCGTACAAGATGAAATAATTGTTTCCTACTTCTGTTGTGCACTATAGTTCACCTTCACCTTATGTGCTTGAAGGAGTGGAAAGAATAAAGCGAGATAAGACTGAAGGAGGCCAATGGCACCAACCTAGACGTCTGCGGTTAAGTATGGATTAAGAAACATACAATTGATACGTTTGTGTACAGTAGGAAATATTATTAGTCTCGTATGATTGTTATGTTCCTTTATTATTACTACCTCTTTTGTTTTCCGTGCTGTGCCTTGCGATAAGAGAATGTTGTTGGTTACCTACGCTCTTGCACTATCAATGTAATGATCTCTTGTTTTCTTCAGCACACAATTCTATATTTTTCTACAATACTGTACGGGGCCGCGCAATATCGTCGCAGAAGACATAACGATGCAAGTTCGCGGGTTCGATTCCCGATATGGTCATAGATTTTCTCCATTAATGTAATGTCTCCGGCCGTACTCTCCGAGAAAAACTCTAAATGCTACCTTGTCCGCCACAAGATTTTTGAAATGAAAAATCCCATGCCTGACCGGGACTCGAACCCGGACTATCTGCCTGACAGGCCGATCACTTAGCCAATGCAGAGGTAATTAAATGATTTAATATGTGTTAAATAAGCAGATGTGCTTTTAGATCTTTGATTTCTTGCAATCCGAAAGGTAAGGCATGTAAATTGTAGGCCTACTGTTTGAGAAGGAGGCGTAAGTAATAAAAAAAATAATAACATAAAATAGTTATACACGCATTGTAATCATTTTAAATTGGCTATAATTTTTCTCTTTATGAAAATTGGTACGAAACTGACAAATTAAACTGAGAGGATTCAATCCGACATCGGGATGGGAATCCGGTGTGGCTTAGTGGATAGAGCGTCAGCACGTAGAGCTGAAAACCCGGGTTCAAATCCTGGTGCCGGAGAGAAGTTTTCTCCGTTCCATTCATCCTTCATCATACGATGACGCAGAATTTCTGCACGGAAATATCATATGTACTTCGGTACATCGTGATATGCGAAAAATAATCAGTGATTTAAGATGGATCCCGGCCACTTAGTCACTCATAACGAGTGCACCTCTGCACATGTGTGGACATTGTGCCACTGTCATACATCTATGCCGCAGTGCATGAGCCTAGGCCACTAGAGGGAACCCAAGAGATGAAACTTAAACTGAGAGGATTCAATCCGACATCGGGATGGGAATCCGGTGTGGCTTAGTGGATAGAGCGTCAGCACGTAGAGCTGAAAACCCGGGTTCAAATCCCCGTGCCGGAGAGAATTTTTCTCCGTTCCACTCATCTTTCATCATATGATGACGCAGAATTTCTGCACGGAAATATCATATGTACTTCGGTACATCGTAATAATATATGATATGCTTAAAATAATCAATGATTTAAGATGGCGCTTATTCCGTCGGATCCCGGTCACTCGGTCACTCATAATGAGTGCACCTCTGCACATGTGTGGACATTGTGCCACTGTCATACATCTATGACGCAGTGCATGAGAGTAGGCCACTAGAGGGAACTCAAGAGGTGGAACTTAAACTGAGAGGATTCAATCCGACATCGGGATGGGAATCCGGTGTGGCTTAGTGGATAGAGCGTCAGCATGTGAAGCTGAAAACCTGGGTTCAAATCCCCGTGCCGGAGAGAATTTTTCTCTGTTCCACTCATCCATCATATGATGACGCAGAATTTCTGCAGGGAAATATCATATGTACTTCGGTACATCGTAATAACGTAATGTTCAGTTGTTGGAAAACTCATTACATTTTATTGTAAGTGAACATCGACTTATTAAATATTAATGTCGCAGTATAGTGTGACATTTATAACAAACACACGTTGTTATCCGATTTTATCATGGACTTTTGGCATTGTGCAACATTTTATAAGTTTATGTAACATCTTACGACGACACAAGAGGTCACATTGCGAGGTCGTGACCTACAAAATCCAATTTCGTGTTAATTTTATAAACGCTGTGTCACCTCTAGCTTAATATACATAAGTAGGCCTACATATTTTGTGTATTGTTGAGGATTTTCGTAATGTTTGCCACTGAACAGGGAATTGACTCACGTGTCAATAGTCTACTATTATCTGAAATAATTTGAGTTCGATGGATAAAATGGAAGATCTTCAATCTTCGTGCATTGTTTTGATCAAATGCTATTTCTAGGGCTAGAGTTTTCATGATTTAGTATATTTTTATCAGGTCAATGTGTAGCTAAAGTATATAGAAATCCATTTAATGAAAAAATAATTAAATTAAGGTACTTTTTTTGGAGCATAATTGTGCATATTTGGAAAATTTATCCTGATAGAGCTTTTTAATGATCTATTGGTCATATTCAGCATATCTTTACATTTTGAAGTTTTTTTTACTCTTGTCTATCCAATGTTGGTTCCTTCGTTCTCTGAATTTCTTAGAATTATGTTCTTTCATTTTCCTCTGGTAAAATTTGGACATTTCCTTCCTCCCCTATTCTGTTGAATGTGCAAAATGGATTTGACCCTAAATGGCCACGAGTCACGACAAATATATGTCTATTGTTTTCTCGCAAGTAGAGAAAGGGGTGGCTAAGCATCTCACTTGACGCAACTGGATGTGTAAGTAGGGAAAACCACTTTGTTGCCAAATTTTAGAAAGAGGAGGATGTGTGTGAGAGACTACTTAGATATACCACATTTTGTGGGAGATATACAAATTCAAACATATTCTCTGTTGGGTCAAAGTTACCCTCAATGGGCCAATGTTACCCCCATTGACGGTATCAGCGAATTTTTGCGAAATTGATAGAAATCTAGGAAATTATTTCATAATCACGATATTTTCAACAAAAAACCGATTTTATGAAGAATTCGCACGAAAAATGACTCTTTCTTCCAAATAAAACGTGAACATTTTCTTCGTATACAAATAAAAATAACATTTCTACATATTTGATCGTTCAGCATTATATTCATGTGACATTTGGTAACATGTAGGCATAGTTTCAGGGACTACTTCTAGGGAACAACGCAAGCAGACAAAGGTTATTTTTCTTTCCCACAAGAACTGCCTTCGTGAGATCAAGACGGCAGTGCTCTTACCCTTTCATAGCCGAATGAAAATGAATAATTATGAATAATAATGATGCAAGCAATTTTTTGTTAGTTTCAAAGGCACTGTTTCAGTAACAATTTTAAAGGTATTATTTTATAATTTTTAAAATTTCTTTAGGTTGCAAAATATGTTCGCAATTGCTTTTTTTAACGAAATATTCATCGAAATCAAACCATTTTAATCATTGAAATAAGGGAAAAATAATCACCATAAAGTCACACCTCTAAATATAATGGAATGTATGCCTATATGCCAAGAGATTTTATTGCTGAAAGCTGACGTGCTGACGGCGTCTTACTGGGAGAAATCTGTTTCCAAGAGTACAACCGTTATGATTTCTTAGTGTCATGACAGTCTAGTATATTCAATCACGAAGCTTGAGTTTATGTGGGTACTAGGAACAATAGACTGTGCGGGTACTATTTCGCATTGTCTGTAATGAGGCGATATTAGCGATCCTAGTGGTTAGCAACTATCTATGGATGCATATTTACTACATAATGAGCTTCGTGACTGTGGTGTTATCTCTGTTAGAGATATTATGGATCTCATTTTGTAAGCTGTTAATTTCATTTTGCATAATTTTGATTCAGTATCTAAGATTTACTCTGATATAGGAGATCTTGGTTTTGATTTATTATTGTCTACCGCTGTGGAGTAACGGTTAGGAAGCCTGACCGTGCAACCAGCAGGCCCAGGTTCAAATCCTGGTTGGCACAAGTTACAGCGTCGAGTTTTTCTGGGGTTTTCCCTCAACCCATTGAGAGCAAATGCTGGATAACTTTCGGCACTGGACTCCGGACTCATTTCGCTGGCCTTATCACCTTCATCTCATTCAGACGCTAGATAACTATAGCAGTTGATAAAGTGTCGTAAAATAGCCAATTAAAAACAGCGATATGTTATTATAGAATCGGATGTGAAATTCTTTAATTTGTTTTCCGAAATTCCGTCGCAGGATTCTATTTAATCTGTTATACAGGGACATCATTTTATTTTCACTAACATTTTTAATATTAACCTGGCTATACCTTTAGAGAACCGGAAAACCCGTTCGCTACCCCCTCCCACAACTGGAGTTCGATGATACTGGCGTAAAACACAAACAAATCACTTTACTAGGTATAGGAGGGAAGAAAAGTACTTCATCCATTTACGTAAACTAGGAAATATCGCGATTTTGAGTTCGATAATTTTCATTAGGATTTTTATTTAATCAAAATGCAGTACTGTATTAAGAATAAGTGTTTTTACTCACGAACGTATTCATTATGCACTGTATATTATGCTGTCTACAGCACATTAGCGTACAATATAGAGAATAATGAAGTTCAATTGAAAAATAATCATAATATGGATATTTAAACACATTTTTGAAGATGGTAGCCATTCATTTCGATAGCCTACAGGCTTCATTTCTTTTGTGCATATTATCGCACTATAGACTATTGCATCTAATTCCAATTACCAGTTTCGTCCTTCGTACTAGTAACTCATGTTGAAATAATTCTGTACCTACTCTATAAAAGAGTACCTTATGTAATGTAAATTCAATGTTCACTTCTGTCCGACTCGCATAGATAAAATTACTCAGACATGTTATCTACTGTCCGTCCAAGTGGTTATTCCGCAGGATCGTAGAAAGGAGGGAAATCACGTGACAGTTAATTACTTAACGAGGCCCTTTTATTTAAGTTATTTTAAACAGTTGTGTAATATTACGTAAACGTCCAATTCCTAACAGAAATTAATGTTTTCAGAAAAGAGCTAAGACAGCCCTGCTTTTACAGAGGGCCGTGCAGAAGCAGGTGGGGGAAATCGGGATGCGACGTAGGCAAACGGACAGTACCTGTGCGAAAATATGATTCAATATTAAAAGTTCTTTTGTCACTGGAAAACGCGAACATATTTCTGGAACGTACTATACTCAGTAACTCAGTACTGTTTACTATAAGCGGCCTTGATTCTGTCTGGAAAACAGTTGAAACTTCATTAGTAGAGGGGTGGGAGTGAAGTACATTCAAAAACTCAGGTACAATAAAAATTGAAGTAAAAATAAAATGATGTTCCTGTATATTACTAATTTGTTCTAACATCTGCTTATAATCGTTGAGTGAAATATGATTTCCTAGATATAGTCCTAGAATAGTAATTTATGTATCATGGGCGAAATGAAAATGTTCATAGAGAGGGCTGCGGGGTAGCTGCCGGCGGCCTCTAGCTCGAGGGTGCAAGTGGCCCCAGGTTTAAACATCAAATTTCGCCAAAGGTTCAGACATTATTTTGTGACGCTCTAGTCCGTAATTGAATAAATTAAAACTTTGTGATAACCGTTTTAAGTTAGAATTGTCTTGTTTAGCGTGTTTTGTTTTGGTATCTAGGGGCAATGTATACTAGAAAAAAAAAAGAATACGTAGAATAAAAATAATTAGTGGAGGGAGGCCACGCATGATGCTATTATTATATTTTCTTTACTAGCCGTACCCGTGCGCTCCGCTGCACCTGTTAGAAATAAATATAACGTAATTACATAATTAAAATAGGACGTTTGATCCAGGGAACATTCGTGTTTGATAGAAGGATAAATCGTTTAATATGTTACTTAATTTAAATTGTAGTTAAATAATTAAAATGCGCTCATTTTGGTCCAGAGAGCAATCATTTGGTGCAATCACAATTTCTTTAACATGTTTCTTAATTTTTATTACATGCAACCATAATTTAATGAAGATTGCGCTCCGCTGCACCAGTTAGAAATAAATGTAACGTAATTACATAATTAAAATAGGACGTTTGATCCAGGGAACATTCGTGTTTGATAGAAGGATAAATCGTTTAATATGTTACTTAATTTAAATTGTAGTTAAATAATTAAAATGCGCTCATTTTGGTCCAGAGAGCAATCATTTGGTGCAATGACAATTCCTTTAACATGTTTCTTACTTGTTATTACATGCAACCATAGTTTAATGAAGATTGACATATCATTTAGTTTTAATGTGTATAATTACTTTATATTACTTGCTATATGTTTCAGAAGTTACTGTAATAACATTGTAGAATTATGTCCATCTAGAGAAACTACACCTTCCAATGGTGAAACAATAATTAAACAATTAATTAGCTTCCGATATTACTTCATACAAACACAGAAACATTCTCTTAGGCTATGTTTAATAGCTTTCGATTGTTGTTGTCCAAGGCCCCTTATAGACGAAGTCATTTGTTTTTATTTCAGTACGGCGCCTTAGATGGCATTGTTATTGTAATTTTAAAAGTCATTTATCTCATTAAATATCAACCTATCAAAATTTTGTGTAGAATAAAACTTATCGGAAATTATTTTTAAAGAAGCTTTTGTTATGTAACATTTTTCATGAAAATTAATAATAAGCGAGATATTTCGATTTATTTAATTCAGGCCCCCTTATAACCCCCCCCCCTTTTAAATAAAGTATTTTGAATGCCATATAGCCTAAAATCTAAGTTACAACGAACTTAATTTATATTCCAATTTTCATATAAATTGGTTCAGCCATTATCGCGTGAAAAGGTAAGAAACATCCAGACAGACAGACAGACATACAAACAAAAATAAAAAAAAAAGCGATTTTCGGTTTCAGGATGGTTAATTATACATGTTAACACCAATTATTTTTGGAAAATCGAAAATTACCAGAAAAATTTTGGCTACAGATTTATTATTAGTATAGATTGTAAGTTACCAGTCTCTGAATTTAATAAACAATGTTCTAGGCTATTACGCTGGAAATGATGCTGGACTCTGTTGAAATCGAAATTCCTTCTGGGGTTGTTATTAAAGGCAAACAAGCTGAAGATAAGCTGTTCCCAATTAAATAAATATAAGTATAAGTAAACAAACGACTTATTTTTTGGCCCTAGGGCCTATAAAAGTTTTTTTTACGCCCAAGGTACTCATATTATGGGCTGTGTTACATATAATCTACCCGTGGAGAAATTGAACAATTATGGACTAGTAGGCCACAAAATCTTTTATTTCTTCTGTTTATTTATTATTGATTATTTTTCTTTTTGCTCTCATAGGCTAATTTGTATCTTCCGGTTACTGCCATTACTTCTTTCCTGAAAATAATTCTATCTGCTATACAATAAAATTAATTTCCTCTTCGAAAAGCGTTTCCCCATGGACACTAATTTTTTGCAGCATCACAATATTTAGCAAAGTGTGAAAGTGACACTTGCTCGGTTAGTATGAATGTTAGTTTGTTTTATGGTACGCAACTCGTCAGTCTCCACCTCTCCCCCAGCACGCTGTGGAAGGAGATACGAGTTATGTGCTTGCGTGCTTTGTAATAAGATAAGAGACTGCTTGTTTTGAAGCTTATGACTTGATTTTTCGTTTCTAAGCTTCAGAAAACTCTCGCGCAGACGACCACCCATGTTGAAATGTAGGAACGCAGACTGTGTACTTGGAGCTTTACACGGCAATTGGCTGCAGGATTGAAGTACAGTCTCAGAAACATAGTCTTGACTTCTTCCGTTCCTTATGACACCTCCCTCTGTAGGGGAAAACGGGACAGTTTGACACATTAAGAGAATTCCTTTTTTGCAAGCAAATAAATGTTATGCATGTGTCGAGAGTTTTTCAAAGTGCTGCAAGGGTTTATGTGTACGAAGCATCGTGAACGAAAGCCCTTTTAATCACTAGCGTAGCTTAATAATTGGCGAGATCGACTTGTATTCCAAGACTGCGCTTGGGCGTGGGTTTGAATCCCTCTTGGACTGGTTACGTGTTTATTTCTTTTTCGACTTAAAATGTATTTATTTATCATACATTGAAAGAAAAATTATAACATTTGGTCATGGACACTTTTGTTCTGACGTTACTTGTGGTAACATGGAAACAGAACTGTCCGATGGATCTCCTGTCTCAAGGTTTTCCACATGGTCCTCTCCCTCACGTAGTAACTATTAGGTTATGTCCATTTTCGGCTTTTCCTCTTCAAATACCTGTAACTTTCTTCAACGAAACGGTGGAAAACGGAGTGAGACAAGTGGCCAACAGATTTTGATCTCACATAGATTCTTCCTCACAGCCCAAAATTTCCTTGCAAGAACGTGCGCTCGCGTAGCTTTTCTTTCGTCTTCATTCATTGCGTCATTAGATAGGATGTACTCATCCTGCCTATGGTAGTATTTATTTTATCCTTAAATCCATTCTTTTAATTTTTACTTAGTTATTTAACGACATTGTATCAACTACTTGGTCATTTAGCGTCGATGGAATTGATGATAGCGAGATGGTATTTGGCACATGAGGCCGAGAATTCACTACGATTACCTAACATTCGCCTTACGGCTGTTGAGGAAAAACTCGGAAACCCCAACCAGATAATCAGTCCAAGCGGGAATCGAACCCACGCCCGAGCACAACTCTGGATCGAAATATCCATCCTTATCTAATCTAAAAACTATATATGGAATAAAAACATTTTACGCAGTCCACGGGATTTCATAAATCTCGTGCCACTGCTCTATCATTATTTGATGCTATACATCTTTGAATTCAGGATTTAGAGCGGAGCAAAAATATATACCAATATACAGGCTGTTCCATTTTAAATAAGAAAGTTAAAGTAATTTCCGGTTAAACCGAAAATGGTATTTAAATAACACTTGCAAATGTTTGTGTATTTTAAATCGCTTAAACACTTCCCCAAGTGTCACGTAAATGGTAGCATAACTGTAAAATATACTGGGTGTTCAGTTCAAAATATGTCATGGCTCGCTGTATGCCGTCATGTGGCTAGTCGATGAGCCTAGAGAATTCAGTCTTCCTACACTTCCGCAGAGGTGTATAACCTGTGAGGCAGAGAAGTTGACTAGCAAGTACGGCGTTCATTCTGAAGAGTACGTACCGATAACGCCGGTAGTGGCAGGAATTTGAACTGTTTGGAAATACGTACTGTCGGGATATGGGGAGAAGGTTAAGACGATTACTTACGTATTTGTTGACATTAACTTCGACGGTCAACATGGACACGGAGCATTTGATTTGTGTTGTGGAATGTCACCGTACGCAACCGATGATAACAAATACCCTGCGTACGACTTGCCGGCGCAAAACACAGTTCGAAAGAGGTTATGGTAGCACACAGACCGTACAGACCGCCATCTGTTGCTACGATGTTCAAGTTATACCGTACACGTTCTCAAGTTCAGATTGAAGAACGCCTTAAATAATAGGCAACTTCTCTGACATATAAGCTGATAGTCGCTTCAAATCGGTGATCCAACAGCAGTGACGTCATGGCACACTTTGAAATGAACACCCAGTATTTGGGGTCTACTAGAATCCAGTTACACTCGGTATATGCTACTTGTGGACAGTCGTGCGAAATTGTTGCCTACATACAGGCGGACTCCCATCAAGACTCACTTCAAATTTTAATTTCGTATCTGTAGCATCTATTATCAGACAGTACATTTCACTTGACGGTGTGTGTCAGAGGAAGAACAATTGTTTGTCTACATCTGAAGTTTAATTATAGTAATATGTAGCTAATCAACGGTGTATGAAATGGAGACGGAAAGCAACTGGCCACCCTATCTCATTATCTTCTAGCTTAGTTCCCTCATAAGTAGTGCCTTGTTGGTATCACTTGTGAGGTTCAGACCTGTCTTCAGACAGTTGATTAAACAATGAACAAATAAACATCTGAAAAAAAAAAACTACAACTTTAATTGGACCTCAGATATTGGCGTCCAGATCTGTTATATTTCGGGCAGCATCAACTAGTCGCTAAGTAGTTCATGCAAACTATTGCTGTGTTGATAGAGTCCTTTAGACTGAGTACCAGCATATTTTTAACGACGTATAGGATAAGTAGTTTTCGCACCCGCAAGGGCAAACAGTTTCACAGCATATTTTGTCGGCTTATTTGGAATGTATTGCCAAGAGGGACAATTTCCTCTCAAAACTAGTAGTTACACGTCGATACTGATATATTCGTTTGGATCAAAATATTTCTGAAAGTCTACGATAGCCTCAAATCATGCTCGTATTGCAGCTTCCATTTCAAAACTTTCCAGTCTAAATAACTAGGCTAATTATTGAAATTGAATTCAATTTAAACAAAGAACTTGTCAATTTATATATTGAGGGGAAGTCTGAAACCAGGCTTAATTGCATTTTAAATTTCACCCCCAGGCACCCCACTTTGAAATTTCAAATGGCACCCCTATATTTTTATACTTAAATATGAAAGAGCATTCAATTGTTTATACACCTTATTCATTTGTTTTCGCATCGTTTATTTTTTATCGTAGCCTAGCAACCTGGATTGTTGTTATTGTTGATTAGAGCTGAAGAGAATAAAGCTACAAAACTTATTGAGGTTTTCATGTAATAGTTATGTTTGTGTATTAAATTATTTTAAAATGGTATATACCCTTCAGAGAGAACATACTCGTACAGTAAATCATCCTTATTGATTTAATTTAGGAAATTACACAAAATAAGCTGTGTTTTCATCCTACAATCAACTGATAATAACAGAAATATAGGTTGCCAGGCGACAATAGAAAAGAAAAGATCCAAAAACAAATGAATGAGGTGTATAAATAATTGAATGCGCTTTCATATTTAAGTATAAAAATATAGGGGTGCCATTTGAAATTTCAAAGTGGGGGTGGCTGAGGGTTGGGGGGATGAAATCTAAAATGCAATTAAGCCGGGTTTCAGACCTTCCCCTCAATATCTAAATTGACGTGTTTTTTGTTTAAACTGAATTCAATTTAAATAATTAGTTATTTAGACTGGGAAGTTTTGAAATGAAAGCCCCGTATATTGCCCTGCGAGTGGATGTATCCCTTACATTATATCATCAAATCTGAATCATTTTAGCAGGAAGTAGAATGGTTTCTTGCTCGCAGTAAATAGAAAGATTCAATGGAGAGAATTTCATAAAATAATTATTTTTCTTTTGTAATGGATCAGTATGCACTTACTATGGATCGCGGTTTGGCGTATGGTATAAGCTTATCACAGGTATAGTATTTAAGGACTACTGCTGGAACTCAACTAGGTCTAAGTGAAGTTCTACAAATATTGATTAAATGGCGATCTCACTCGTGTTAATTATGTAAGCATGTGCGGCTTACAGCTGTTTCGGTGCTACCTGACACCATCCTCAGAGCCTTCTGTGTCTCGGCGTCATCTCAACTTCGCTGCCTGTTGTGTGGGTGCGTTCGTGTAATGAAGAGTTGAGTCAAATATTGTGTGTGTTCTGAAATTGATCTGTGTGTTGAGAATTTGATTAGGGTGTGGTTTAGTGTGTCTCTATATTTCATATTGTTCTAGTGTGTTGAGTTTTTGCTTTTTGGGTTATATGTGTAGGATTTCCATGTCTGTATTTATGTTATTATATGTGTGGTTGGCATTAGTTATGTGTTCGGCATATGTAGATGTATTGTGTCCTCTGGTTATTGCTTTAATAACACATAACACATAACTAATGCCAACTGCACATACAATAACATAAATACAGACATGTAAATCCTACATATACAACCCAAAAACCAAAAACTCAACACACTAGAACAATATGAAATATACAGATACACTAAAACACATCCCAATCAAATTCTCAACATACAGATCAATTTCAGAACACACACACTATTTGACTCAACTCTTCATCACACGAACGCACCCACACAACAGGCAGCGAAGTTGAGATGATGCCGAGACACAGAAGGCTCTGAGGATGGTGTCAAGAAGCACTGAAACAGCCGTAAGCCGCACATGCTTACATAATTAACACGAGTAAGATCGCCATTTAAGCAATTATTTATATTGAAGTGTTAAAAGTAGTGTACGAAAGATTCAACATGAAGTTCTACATTCGTCCAAAGGTGTACAGAACCGCGCATGCGTAGTTGTAGGTATTTTATTTCATATCTTCCTGAGTCTTGAGAGTATAGTATACTATACCATACTTAATACATGATTATGATATAAGATGTAGACTATGTGCAAAGACTCGAAGTATAGTATAATATACCTGAATTTGTGCCCTAACTGTAACCTGCAGAATTTTGTCTGCATTTTCCTCATGTCAGTGACTTTTTTTAAGTGTAGAATTATAATTATTAAACTCTAAAAATAAAACAACAAATGTCTCAGGATTCAGGAGGATTAAACGATTATCAGAACTCAGGGAAAATACATATTTGTCAACCGCATACGAATTGAAAACTTGTGTAAGAAAAATTAAAACGAACATGTATTTTCCTTTGTCTATGTTATTTTACGTTCATACATTATAATTTCCTCAAATAACTGGAAATATTCCCCATTTTACTGCTGCTAAAAACTCAGACGTGATGAAAGAAGAATCGTATGCTGAATGAGAAGGAAATGCAATGATAACAAAGTTAGAGCAACGAGAGCAGGAGAATCTCCTGGGCTGTTATGTGATAATGATTATATTGTATTGTATTTCACAAGGCCTCTCCCCCCAATATAACACAAAGACTAGAAGCTAACCAGAAAAAACTGTAATTTATAGCGTGTTAAGCGTCTCAGATTACGATATGCGTTCATTCCAGTCAGCATCCAGACATACAGTATGTTCTCAGTGACCCAGTGTACTGGAATTGGAAAGGGGAGAAAAAATAAATTTGTTATCCAGTTAGCCTTGGATGGAAAATAAAAAGTTTAGTTAGTGTACCAGCCATCGGTTTATAAAAATACACTCCAAACACGTCTGGAGTCGTAACTGTCTATCTCACTTGATACGACCCTAGCTATAATTCTTCCGAGCAGACGCAACTACTGCCGTAAGTAATGTACACGGTTGGACTCATGCCAGCTGATCAAGCGATTTGTAAATCACAAATTTGAAATAGTAAAAATATACTCATATTTTTACATCGGGCCACAACACGCAACGCTTAAGGCTTTCCTTTGACGATGTTGGAAATTTACGGTTCTGGGTTCAAATATCGATTGCCTTAAAGATTTTTTATCTTTATCATTGTTACGTGTAGAACTTACACGACAGACTAGCATATGGAACTTCAAACCAACGACTTGAAACCTAAAAGTAGGCCTTTTTTTATTTTTTTCTTGGGGGCGGAAGGAAGTTCTGCATTACAGCCCTATTTCCAATTACCCTGAAAGGTGCAATGTGTCCAAAAATAGAATAACAGGAAAAGAATGTTGAAAACAAAATGTAAAAACCTATACTTCGTTCCATTATGTCTGACAGAAGAAGTAAACATTACCGGTAGAGGAGGAGAGAAGTATAATAATTGCTATTCAACCAATGGTAGAAGTCTCATTCCATGCTTATCTTGAAGTTGGGCGGAGGTAGAACGCTTCACACCGCCAAACTTCAAGATAAACGTGGAATGTGACCTCTGCTATTGATTGAATAGTAATTATACTTCTCTCCTCCTGTGCCGGCAATGTTTACATCTCCTGTCAGACATTATGAAATGAAGTATAGAGAAGTCCTTATTAAGGTAAGAAAGATTTGGCATATAAATCACATAAAAATTAGACTTAAGATGAATATATTCAATATGTATGTATGTAAATTCAGTGTTGGGCCTATACGGATGAGAAATCTGGGAGCTAATATCTGAGATCCAACGAAAGTTATAGTTTTTTTTTGTAAGTAAATAAACAAACGCTTACGTAATATTATGACGATATGGTGGCCCAGAATGATAACAAACAAACAAATGTGGAAAATTACAGGACATACAAATATTAATACAAAAATGACACGCCTAATGGAGTCTTAAACTCGGACCACTTGCGTGATAGGCAATGATCTTTATCACGCAGGTTAATGTGTTCAACAACCCTTGAATTCTCTAATATTGTTATACAATATTCCTCTTTATTCGGTTAGCAGATGTCACCAAAAGAACCTGTGAGTTTGTGATGGTCAAATTGGTTGCGCATTTGTTTTTCTCCCGATTACTATTGTTTTAATTCGCCATTCTCATTTTAACATCCATCTTGTATCTCAGTATCATTAGGAGTTTAGGATACATCACCGGTTCTGAATAGCTATCAAATTTAGTGTGAAGTTTTCATTAAAATGATCATCTTCCTAATCTGAATCAAAAACGAATCTTGCCGAAAGGACCCAATTGTTGGAAACTTATTGCTTGTATGTTAGAGGATTGATACAGAATCTTTAACATACGATGACTGAACCACCCCTCCTGTAAAATTAAGCTTGTAAAAGTTGTCACGTGGAAGACACTTTGATCTTGTTTGGCGCGGAAAATGTTTGAAGAGCTCAGTCTGTGTAAGAGTTAAGTCCAGCAATAAAGATAAAGCAAGCGAAAGGACAAAGCGTTCTGAAGTGCTTTGTTGTGTGCAAGAATGTGATTCTCACATAGCAAACTTGAGTTACATACTGTTATCATAATCATAATCACCACCACCATTATCATCATCGATCCAACCCGAGATTCCATCCAGGAGAGATTATGTAAGATTTGCGATGAACTATATGGCTATGGGTTAGGATTTTACTGAGTACTTCGGGTTAGACTACTGTTTTTATTCCACTATTTCTCCACTATCGCACCAGTTTAAGTTCTAAATGTTACATTATGTTCAAATCTAGAATATAGGCCTATCACCCAAGCCACGGCAATTTCCTTTCTCGGAAGAATGTATGTATGTATGTATGTATGTATGTATGTATGTATGTATGTATGTATGTATGTATGTATGTATGTATGTATGTATGTATGTATGTATGTATGTATGTATGTATGTATGTATGTATGTATGTATGTATGTATGTATGTATGTATGTATGTATGTATGTATGTATGTATGTATGTATGTATGCATGTATTTATTTATTCACACTGCAAATGGGTATATACCCGTTGGCAGTGGTAACTAATTACACTCAATAATGACAATAATAAACACAATTAATAAAATTACAATTACTAATAAATTAATAATAATACTAATAATAATAATTAATAATAATAACAGGGAGCATCCAAAATTAAAGGAAGCACGATCACTTAAAATAATATTTAAAGTAAATCTAATTATACATCTTGATTACACAACTTTTAACACTGTATCACGTCGGAATTTGTATTATATGATTTTCTTGTGTTAAATTCTATCGTACCTGGTTTACATGTTTCGACCTTTTATGGGTCATCCTCAGTACTGGTCGTTGTTGGTCTTGGCACCTCTTGTTTTGTTTCCTGTGAAGGTGTGTTCGTGTGGTGTAATGTAGAGTCAAGGAGTGTGTGTGTTCTGAAATTGAGTTGTATATTGAGAATTTCATTGGAGTGTGTTTTTTGTGTGTCTGTATATTTCATATTGTTCTAGTGTACCCGTACTGAAACTGCGTTACTGAAATAAAAGCTGATATGCTGTTGCAGGTCTGTATAGCCCTATCGCGTTCCCCTCCAAGGCGATTTACTCCCTCCATGTAGGGGAATAGAAAGTGCACATCGCACAGAGACTACTGCATAATGTGCGCGACTACACAATGTGCAGGGTTTTGGCATGCCTGGTCTAGTATATACAGTCACGAAGCTTGAGTTGCGAGGGTACTAGGAACAATAGACTGTGCAGGTACTATTTAGCATTGTCTGTGATGAGGCGATAGTAGCGATCCTAGTGGTTAGCAACTATCTATGGATGCATATTTACTACGTATTGAGCTTCGTGACTGTATATATTAGACCAGTCATGTCAACTGATGCCCATATGGGCAAGCGCGCGCTTTAGAGCTCAGGAGAGCCTAAGGGCTTTACAGCGGAAAGGAAAGAGACAGACGAGAGAGATAGTTTATACCGCTTGGTCGAGCTATATACAGGGATAGCCAGCACTGATTCAATGGATAAAGGGAAGAGAACTTATTGAAACTATATCCGGGTTAATTTTTAGATTTGTCTGAGAAGTATAAGTGCATTATACGAGTAGGAATTTAAGTTTCAATTTTAATGCTCACTTTTCACGAGTTTCCTTTTTATTCAAAAGCAGTACTTTCTCAACTTTCTACAGAAAGGTGAAATTTTCAGATATGTTTATTTAGTAGCCTTACAGGCACTGAAACAAGATTTTCGTAAATCTAATATATCGTAAATGTATATTACTGAAGATACGTATTGAACATTTTGAAAATATTCGCATGGAAAATGTTTGTAAGAAAATGAATTAACAAAGGAACTGCTGTTACATCATAAACAAAGATATGTGTCCATGTACTGTAAAAACGTCAGCTCTATAGCTTCAGCAGTTTTCGAGAAAATAATTTAATATTCTGAAGATAGGAAGTTGCGCACCTTAAAAGCATAATGCGATAAGGGTTTTGTTATGTAATATTAGTTATAATATTAGTTACAGTTGAAACATATACCTAGGTAACTTTGCTTTGTACTGTAATATTGTTTTAATTAGTTTATTGATTAATTTTATAAGGCTAAAAATACCATCAATATCAATTCCAACTTATCATGTCATACTTAATCTCTTTCTTTGGGATATCACTTTCTATATGAATGATGTTTCATTCGCTTAATAAAGTATAGTTTTACTACTATGACATTTATGTGAATATTCCTTCTTAACTCCTTATTATGTTATTAACTGCAATATTAAGGAACTGGTGTTAAGTACTTTGTTTTACAGACAATATAGATACTATCAAACAGCAAATAGCCATATAAAATAACGACATAATATTTCACGTTCTGTTTGAAGCTTGTACACCACTGTTTTCGTAATCCAACAGGCTCCTTATTCATATACAATTCATATACATAATCCTTGCTCCTTCCATACCTAGCGCTTGATGCCCGCGCACGACGTCAAGGTCAGAAAAGTGCGCTTGCTTTGACATCACTGTATTAGACTGTGATATCAAGCTACTCATCATTACAAATCTGATGTTATTTCTTAATTAATTGCTTTGTAATGCTGTCGTACAAAAATACGGTAACTTATGAAACACATTTATAATGTTACAAAGTTATTACACTTATTAAAATTAGGAAACTCGCTTCGCTCGTTCCCTAAAAATTGACTCGTGCCATAACGTGTAATATTATGAACTTGTTTCATAATATACTATTATATGAGCAGTGACTGTATGAAGGTGTTTTATTGAAATATTGCGGAATACACTTTTACAAAATAATCTATAATCAAATGTATTTAAGTAAATTTGAGAATAAAATCGAAAATAATTCTCACAAATGAAACATTAGAAAAACGAGACGCTAACATTCGTGAAAGGTTGCAATGAACAGTTGTGCAGACACAACAGACAAACGCGAAATTCCTGAAGACAAGAATAAAAAGAAGTAAACATTCGGAAAAATGCTCACGCTTAATGCGACTTATGCTTCTAGAATGTTGTAATTGTTTCCGTCCAGTTTTTAAGAAATGAAAATAATTGAACAAAATATTTATCAGAAAAGACGTTCGATATATTTTGAGTAGGCCTATATAAAACAATAACCATGGGATTTATTGTGTAATTCGTTAAATCACAATCTGAAGTTAATAAATTTACAGTCAAGATACGAAGCGTCTCTAATAAAGATAATGAAGAGCTACATTTTCCATGCCCACAAACTGTATTACTAATGAGCACATAAAGTCTGTGTAACATTTTCAAAGAAGTGTATAAGCTAGACACAAGAAATCGTTTCTGAGAAGTATCATAAAATTTTACCAGCGTTAGTAAAAATTGAATATTTAACTTGTGGCCTCGAGCTTTTTTCGAAATGGCGCACTTACTCAAAAGGATGAAACAAATTGGCTGTAATATTGTACCATAGAAATGTGCACAAAACAGAAGTCGCCAGTTTCCATAGCAACCGTAAATAGAATACAATAATTGGTTAAGCTTTAAACAGTTGACTGTTTTCTTGCGTGACGACTTATGCAATAATAAGTATGATATTACTGGTATGGTAAAAGTACAGACATAACATCATTAAAATAAGAACTATGTTAAACACGATAATTTGCTTGCTTATACGGTGCTATAACTAAACACTAAGCCAAGGCATCGAAGACGACTTCAGGAATTCCGTGGCTATTTTTTCGTACAGCGTTCATCACGTACTATAAGATAAAACATTGTAATAAACATAAATAGATCATTTTCTTAATTCTCCAATAAATGATTTCTTAGCATCGCCACAGATACACTTGATTGTACTTGTCACTATCTCTTGTCACTAGAGAGTTCTTTGAAATTTATATTTTCTCCGCCATTCATAAAATATTTTGATATGATACCTCTTGCACAAAAGGGGAGATCTATAACTGAAATTTGATTAATATATTTCAGTATTATTTGTATTTATCCTGGTAATAATGAACAGTTTGACTCGTAGACATTTTGTTTTTCAGCATTAACTTCCCATGATTGTACGAGAAGACTCGAAGAGAACGGCAGTTACGTAGACTTTCGGCTCCCCCCTACTACCATTAATGCATAGCACAGTGTCAATACGGCGGTTGCTGTCGTCTGCGATACAACGAACTTTTCTGTTTATTTTCGAGTTCGTCATTTTTTTCCGGTTATTATATGCTTATTTAAGTTGTGTTATCTCTCGTAGTGGTTTTATATTTTATTTTATCCGTCTTAGTATTTATTTTATTATTGTAAATATTTTTGTTTTACCACTATTATTATTATTGTTATTATTATTATTATTATTGTTACTATTATTTCTATCATCAGCATTATTATTTGAACCCTGTAAAGTTTATGTAGACTACTGGACTGTACCCGATCACGAGAATATGCTCATTTCGGGTATCTATTCATAAGTATTAATTTCAAATGTAAATTGTAAATAAATTTGAATTTGAATTTATTTGAAAAACGTGAGTCTGATGCTTTTGGTTGTAAATGTACTCGTTCTCCTTTGATATTTGCATCGGCGTTGAGAACGATTTTCTAAGGAATTGAAATTTAGAGAAATTTGAAAGAATGTTTGTCCTGAACACGTGGAGTAGGCGTAATTGGATTATTTACAGTCAGCGACTCGTGGAACTTAGTCATAAAGGGGCTCTTCTGTGAAAAATCGAAATAAAAGTTGAATAATTAGAATTTTAAAATAATTTAGTATGAAATGACACAGCCACCGTTGTGGAGTAACGGTTAGCACGTCTGACCGCGAAACGAGCGGGCCCGAGTTCAAATCCTAGTTGGGACAAGTTGTCTGTTTGAGTTTTTTCCTCAACCAATTGAAGCAAAATTGCTGGGTAACTTTCGGCGTTGAATCTCGGCTTCATTTCGCCCATCATTAATTCACATATCACCATCATCCATACCATAGCCCGGATTAAAGCATTAGTTTTTCTGAACCGACGCATGCGCGGTGCGAGGTACAAATCCGAACTACACTGCGCAGACCTCGTACCTCGCAGCTATAAAAACCATTCACTATCTCTCTCGTGTAGTTCGGATTTGTACGAGGCGGGCTTGCATCTCGCATGCGTCGCGTCGGTTAAAAAAAACCATGGCTTTAGGTCACGGTGCGGTGTGCTGTACTTGTACAAGGGCGCGGCCGTTCGGCTACCTAATCATTCACAGAACAGGAGTTTTAAGCACAATAAGCCTCAGGTTGCAGTGTAAGCCTTCTGGTCCCTCCTCCGCATACAACTTACTTACAAATGGCTTTTAAGGAACCCGCAGGTTCATTGCCGCCCTCACATAAGCCCGCCATCGGTCCCTATCCTGTGCAAGATTAATCCAGTCTCCATCATCATATCCCACCTCCCTCAAATCCATTTTAATATTAACCTCCCATCTACGTCTCGGCCTCCCCAAAGGTCTTTTTCCCTCCGGTCTCGCAACTAACATTCTATAGGCCTATGTATTTCTAGGTTCGCCCATACGTGCTACATGCCATGCCCATCTCAAACGTCTGGATTTAATGTTCCTAATTATGCTAGGTGAAGAATACAATGCGTACAGTTCTGTGTTGTGTAACTTTTTTCCATTCTCCTGTAACTTCATTCCTCTTAGCCCCAAATATTTTCCTAAGAACCTTATTCTCAAGCACCCTTAATCTCTGTTCCCTTTCAAAATTAGAGTCCAAGTTTCACAACCATACAGAACATACGGTAATATAACTGTTTATAAATTCTAACTTTCAGATTTTTTGTCAGCAGACTGGATGATAAAAGCTTCTCAACCGAATAATAACAGGCATTTCCCATATTTATTCTGCGTTTAATTTCCTCCCTAGTGTCATTTATATTTACTGTTGCTCCAAGATATTTGAATCTTTCCACCTTTTCAAAAGATAAATCTCCAATTTTTATATTTCCATTTCAAGAGAAAGAAAAATGGAATGACACCCCATGTGCGTCTAGTACACGCATAAGTTATACACTCTCTTTAAACATTTAAATAGATTAATTATCCACATTCATCTAGTACACTCAAATATCATGCGACCATTCGATCAATCGTAACGGTGCCATACTGGACTAAACGTCTTTCGTCATCTTGACAATCACAGAACGCATTTAACATACGACCTATCAAGCCACGAGACATGAAATATGGGAGATGGGAATTTGATAGAGTATAATCTTTTTAATAGCAATAATACAAATTGGACGAAAGCGAAGTTTATGAACCCGCGAAACTCGGATCCAACAGCTAGCATGGTATGGTAACCCCTAGATCATGAAGACGAGTTCTTTGCTATTATCCATCACAAGTATCATCACAGTCAACGCCGGAGCTCGAATACGGCATGAAAAGGCATTGAGGAACCGGAAGGTGCCTCACAAGATCTAGCCGGCATCGAATAATTCAAGTTTCCTGCTCAGAAGCTGTCAGCTGAGCGAACCTGGTAGGCGGGACTCTCGTCACTGTAATACCGACTACGCTACATTCGCTACTCTTCAACCTTATAAAGGTATCGTCAACATGAAACTCGTTCTGCTACCAAGGGCAAAAGGAAAAGTGTTTTCACCGTGCCAAGACACGTTATTCAAGTCCCAACGTGGAATGGTTCCAAAACTAATTTAGGAATAAATCAGAAAAAGGGGGCGAGGAGGAGGAGAAGAGAATAAAAGACGAACTATAGAATATCTTTACTGGCGAGATGAGAGGAAAAGTGGTTTGTTGAGAAGTTGTCGTCACTTCAAGCATCATCCTCTACAGATTCAATAGGTGAGGCTTTGTATATACACACAAGTACAGACTGCTTACAAAGTTGGTTATCCTTGTTCGCTTTATGTTTTGTTTTTATTTTTAGAAATATTTTGCCAGGCTTCTGTGGCATAAGGAAGTGAGTTCCGTTTCTGGCGAAAGAAGTATAATATTTTATTTACCTCTCATTCGGAAACTAAGGCTGGTTCAATATTGCCGATAATGAAGAGTGCCGAATAAGTTCCCAACTTACGCATTCTATTAAAGTGACTTAATGGGAAGCCATGTGCCACTTTGTGAACTTATGTTATTCTTTTTCTGTGTGAAATGTTGGTTATCCCTTAACTGACATGTCTGTTATTTCTCTTGTAACTAACTTGGTGCGGTCTGTCAGACCCCATTGGTTATGTTATAATCAGGGAAAGGATTTATATGTAAATACATATTTACTTATAAAGCTAATATAATTTATATTTTGCATTATCTTTATGTTTCACAATGTGTAGGGTTGAAAAATCCTACTTTTATTTTCCATATTTTTCCATATTTTAGAGTTTAGTACATATTTTCGTTAATTTCCATATATTTTCCATATTTCATATAAAACAGTCCATATTATATTAGGTTTAACAATAAAACAAAACAAAATTCCATTAACTTTTAAAAATACATTTCAACAATAGAGATTTAAACACATGTTCAGTAATCCCTTTAACATCAGAGTTATTTGAAAATTAGCAGTCCTATCAACAATGGGAAAGTAAGTTACAAAACTGTATTAATTTAATTTAAAATTTTTAACAGACTTCAGTTGTGCAGCTCAACAGTTAAATGCCAGTCAGAGTACACATAGGTTCAGTTTTGTAAATCATACTATAAAGACGGTAAATATGCCAAAAGTACGTCATTCAGTCAATTTAAAATCAAAACTAACAAGTTACATTTCAGAATTTAAAGAAGATGGTTTATCAACTGACAATAAAATATTATTTTGTAATTTGTGTCAGTGTGCAGTATCATCTACACAAAAGTTCCTGGTGCAACAACACATTACAACTAGTAAACATCAGGCCAACAAACAACTAAATTCCAAGCAGAGACAATTGTTTTTAACACAACCAACAACATCGAATGTAAGATCTGAGTTTAACATCGACCTGTGCCGTTCTCTCATCTCTGCTGATATTCCTCTCTACAAACTAAAGAATAAGGTCTTCAGGGAATTCCTTGAAAAATATACTCAACATACAATCCCGGATGAGTCAACACTTAGGAAGACGTATGCTCCATCCATCTACGATGAGACAATACAGAAGATAAGAGATGAAATTAAAGATAGTTCAATTTGGGTTTCCATTGATGAGACTCCCGACAAAGAAGGTAGACTTGTTGGTAATGTAGTTATCGGTTTGTTAAGTGAACAATATTCTGAACGAATTCTTTTACATTGTGATGTTCTAGAAAAGTGCAATAACAAAACTATAGTTAAACTGTTCAACGAAGCTATGGGTATCCTGTGGCCAAAGGGTATTATGTACGATAATGTGTTATTCTTTATTAGCGATGCTGCCCCTTATATGGTCAAAGCTGGACAAGCATTATCTGTTGTATATCCTAAATTGACTCATTTTACTTGTGTGGCGCATGCATTTCATCGTGTGGCAGAAGTGGTCAGAGACAATTTCCCTAAAGTAGATTTGTTGATTTCATCAGTGAAAAAAGTATTTCTCAAAGCTCCCAGTAGAGTTAACGTGTTGAAAGAAATGTACCCTGAAATTCCATTGCCACCAAAGCCAATTTTAACTAGATGGGGTACATGGCTAGAAGCAGTTGAATATTATGCCGAACATATAGACTCTATTAACAATGTTCTCCTTGCATTGGACTCTGAAGATGCAGTCTCAATTGATACTGCGAAAACAGTTACCTGTGACATAAGTGTGAAGAATGACTTAGCTCACATTCAGCATACATTTTCATGCATCATAAAAACGCTCAAAAGTCTCCAAAATAGGCACCTTTCACTATCTGAAAGTTTTGAAATTATAAATAGTACTGTGGAACAACTGAATCGTGGTAGAGGTAAAGTTGCAGATGCAGTAAGAGCTAAGGTGGACACTGTACTTTCAAAAAACCCTGGATATGAAGAACTACAAAAGGTTGTTGCTGTGATGAGTGGTGAATCAACAGTGAAGATTAACTTGGACTTATCCCCAGCAGACATTGTGAAATTGAATTATGTACCAGTTACTTCTTGTGACGTCGAACGCTCTTTTAGTCAGTATAAATCTATCCTCAGAGACAATAGAAGAAGATTCACTTTTCAGCACTTGAAAGAAATGTTTGTAACCTATTGTTATGGTAACAGACAATAAAAATTGTGTTTTGTTGAAACTACATTGGAAGATAAGGTACGTCCATTATATTTGTTGTTTAGTTTGATTAAAATGTACCAATATTTAACGTACATAGTCATTTTTTTATAATTTTAAGTCCATATTTAATTCCATATTTTGGTAAAAATCCATATTTAATTCCATATTTTGGTAAAAATAACTACATATATATTTACATATTTCATATATTTTTAGTCCATATAAATCCGTTCCCTGGTTATAATAAATATTAATCATTATTGCTAGATCACTACACTCCAATTGGAAGGTAGATAGAAGAGAAAAGTTCTAGACCATAAAATTCGTAAAGTGGAGGAGATGAAAGGATGAAGGCGGTCTGTGAGACCCCTTCATGTCAGTTAAAGGTTAAAACTCGGCAATACTGTTGACAGTCCCACCAGACCTGTGAATCACTTTATGTATGCAAAGATTTTAAGCGCCACAGAAATTAACTGCTGTGATGATAAAGAACGTGTTCATAAAAAACAGCTTCAGTACTGATATTCCTTGAGCGCATGAATTTTTTTAAATTATGGTTTATTTAACGACGCTCGCAACTGCCGAGATTCCATCAGCGTCGCCTGTGAGCCGGAATTTTGTCCGTAGGAGTTCTTTTACATGCCAGTAAATCTATTGACATGAGCCTGTCGCATTTAAGCACACTTAAATGCCATCGACCTGGGCCGGGATCGAACCCGCAACATCGAGTACCGACTACGTTAACCAGGCCGACGTGAGCGCATGAATTTTTCAGTTACCTAGTCACTGGAGCTGATAGCTTTTAGTCGGTTATTTAAGAACGCTGTATCAAATGAAGCGGTGAGATCAATAACCATTCAAGTCCATTTACACAAGTTTCGAGAAAAATGCAAAAAAACTATTTTTTATTTCTTACCTAATTATTATTTTTTGCACGTAATATTTCTGGTTGTTTTAGAGATCAAGACAAAGTAGTATACCAACTTCTAAAGTCGTAACACTTGTGGAAATATCCTAAATTTAATTTCAAATTGGCAAAAAAGTGAATGACCAGAAGTGGACTTGAATGGTTATTGATCTCACCCCTTCAAATGCTAGAAAGCTAGATTATTTAGTGAAGATGAAATTGGTGATAGTTACCGAGATGAGACCGTTGATTTGCCATCTGACTATCGAACATTTTTTTATATTTGGGGAAATTTTCGAAAAAAAGAAAAAGGTAATCAGTCCAAGCAGGAATCGAACTCTTGCTCGAACGCAGTTCCAGATCAGGAAACACATCTACTGCCTGACTATAATGGTGGCTCTCAAATAATTAAGAAATTGAAGTACAAAGTGTGAATACAGGCCTATCTGTAAGACGGAAAAAAAATATCAAAAACCTGATTTGCTTTCTCATTGGGAACGTATGACAGAGTTCTGATTCAGATTGTTAAAAGCTTTGTCAGCTTGAAAATACCGAAACCAGCTTGCTCTCCTTATACGTACAATACAAGACGGTCAACAAAACAACACGAGTTCAACATGACAATAGTGCCAAGTTAATACCAAATGCGTAGAAGGAGAGATTGTAGCCTAAGCAGATTTAGTAATCGAATCGCGTTATCTA
Organism: Periplaneta americana; assembly: GCF_040183065.1. Taxonomy (NCBI): domain Eukaryota; kingdom Metazoa; phylum Arthropoda; class Insecta; order Blattodea; family Blattidae; genus Periplaneta; species Periplaneta americana. The sequence continues at coordinate 174,647,988 of NC_091118.1, read as the reverse complement.
TAATGTTCCACTTTTGTTGGAATAAATGTGAACCTTATGACGACCAGAGCCCAGAAATTCATGCTCAAACAACAACTAAATACACATGCAGAGTTGTACACAGTAAAACGTAAACATAAGATCTTTGTTGTGATTGAAAGCAATTCACGTTTGCAGATATACATATGAAGAATTGAACTGAATTTCGGTAGGAGGGCATTACGACCCAACATTGCGATCTTTCGAGATCTATTGCGTTAACTCTCAAACTAAGCACGTTCCCAAACCTACACCGGCTGACTACATCAAGGTTCGCTGCATACCCAGATTTCGAGTAGGCAATCCCATCGTCCCTAGGCCAGCCCTCACCGTACGTCGCTAGCCGGCGTTTGAGAATGCTATGGAATGATGACGAACTGGAGAAATATTGACGAAATGATGTAGATGCCAGGAGAATCCCGAGAAAAACCCCAGCTGCGACCTTGAGCGGCACAAATATCATTATGGGGTTTTCGATGACATGATGAAAATCTGATGAATCAGCCAGCGGTGGAGTAATAAAATATGTCGTTGTTCCTCCAATAATTCCTATGTGCAAAATACAAAAGGTTGGATAAAAAGTAATGGCAACAGTTCGATAATTCTGACATGGCTTTACAGTATTCACAGGGGTACAACATTTACGTACCTTCAATATAGTCGCCCCCCTTATTTATCACCTTTTGCCAAATGTTGGGAAGGCGTCGTACACCATCAGCGCGTCCTTCTTTGTTGATGTTTCGTATTGACTGCTCTATAGCACAGATGAGGTCATCTCTGGAATTGCACCGGGTCCCTCACAGTTGTTCTTTCACTTTGGCGAAGAGATCGTAATCGCATGGACTCATATCGGATGAGAACTGTGGATGTTCCAGAATCTCCCATTCCCAGCGGCGCAAGAGGTCCTTGACAGCAGTAGCGGTGTGACTCCTTGCATTGTCATGAAGAATGATGGGGTTCTGTACCACCAATTGTCGTCTTTTTCTCCTGAGCGGTAGACGAAGGTGGTGGTGCTTCACGCAGTCCCTGAAAACATTCTTGTGCACTACGACCTCGCCCAACATCAATTTTGATGCAGGAACGTTGCTCTAGTTTTGTAAACATGATCTTAGGGCACTCGCACTATCCCTATGAAAGTCAACATTCTACACACTGCAGTAGATTGACAGAGTACTGTGGCCGCTGGCTGCACTAACTCATCTAACAGTCCTTGTTCATATCCGCAGAGCTGGCAGCTCTCGAACCACTATCGTCATGTGACAGCAGTGTTCCCATAACTTTTTATCCAACCCTTGTATAAAATTTTTCAGTAGGAAGAAAAAACACATTTATTCATTCTATGGCAGTGGTACATGAGAGATTGTGAATTCTTACATTTTCAAAAGGAAGAAATATAATTAGATATAGGAAATTTTATTATCTGTTGTATCATTATTTAAGTTATTTAATAGACCAAAAATCTGAAAATCAATAAATATGTCACATAGGAGTTATTGCAGGAACAAAGATGATAAGCTTCTGGTTCTTAAGATTCATCTGTGATTTTTTTGTGAAAGCACCATTATTCGAAAGGAAGTCTCTTGGTTTCTCCACGCTAGGAACCCCAGTTGTAATCCCGATAACTTCAATTGAAATGTGTGATGAACATGACTGTTTTGGCAATGGGCTTTTACTTTGGAGAACTACCCTTTACCGCTGCTGTTATCTTACACTTGGCCCGAATTATATCACCAATTTGAGAAATACTTTTTTTCAAAGAAACTGACAGGTAATCTTCATACATTTTTATTTATGTACACATGTGGAGGCGAGACCTGGCGTGTGAGCTGTGCGAAAGGAGAAAAAGTGAATTATCAGAGAGTTTGTTTCAGTTAATATTATACGAATTTACCAAAACCAAAATTCATTTCAAACTAAAACATATCTTCCTCCTCCATACCCATTGGTGATATAGCTACGGCAATGATAAGGTCATAGGAATGGTCTTGCCTCCTCTACTACAGCATTCTGCGGAACAGTCCGGCTAGGGCACTATCTGTAATTATTTTTGTGCGCTTTACAAATATACATCTCAACTTTGGTAACATTATATGAATATATTAGATTCATTTAATCTGGGAGTAGGGAGTCAATAGATGGTTATGTGTGCATTGATTACTCTCTTCATGAAGATCACAGAGAGATAACAAACTTCCCTAGGATTATTATTATTATTATTATTATTATTATTATTATTATTATTATTATTATAACAAGAAGACAAGAGTACATTATGCAACGAGCCTATAATGATAGTAATTAAGACGCAAGTATGGATGTTTATGAAACGAGCGCAAGCGAGTTTCATAATATTCATACGAGCGTCTTAATTACCATTATAGACAAGTTTCAAACGACTTTTTATGCTCGACCATATTTCTAACTTGAAATTATTCAGATGTATACTGTACATTTTATTTGTATCTGACAAGATCGGAAGTGACCTTGTTCTAGGTCGTGAATTGTGAGATGGGCGCAGACGCGAAAGTACTGATTTTTTCCGAGGAACAATAATGTCACTGACCTTGATGTAATCCCGTTAAACTTGATATAACCTGGAAATTGATTTAGAATTGAAAAACGAGATGACAAATTGAATTTTTTTGAATATTATTTACAATTAACACTAATTATTATAGTAACAGAACATAACCTTCTGCGACAGTATTGGATTTCCAGCCTCCGTGACGTTTTGCTAATTGCCTTTCCATTGCATATCCGAGAATAATCGATACTTGCGATTTTATAATGGTACAATGGTGATTTCTTATTGGCCGAACAACTGAACTATAATGAATAGGTGTACTTTAATGAGGTGCATTAAATGGCTACTACCAGCTGTATAATTACTACATTTCGGCATGGTCGAGCATAAAGATAATAAACGTATATAACCAGAAATCATTTTAAACTGACCTGCACAGTATTTTTAAGGTAACACAGAAATACACACAGATACGATCTAACATCCAGTATTTGTTACATCACAAATCAAATCCACCAAAAAGAAAAAAGGAGTAATGCAATTCCCTAAACTCATTCTGGAATTACATACACTGACGTCATATTTCCATGGTTATACATCAATGCAATAATAAGTATTATTATCCCTTGTTACATTGTCATATCTGTTGCCATGCTACTCATCCAGAATTGAGATACAATTTGTTTCTAAAATAGGACGTCTTGCTGCTGGCTACAATTAACAGAGAGTCTTCAAACACCTTGCTTTAAGCAAGGCCGGCACTTTTCTTTAATTATTTATAATAATTATAGGATTATTTCTTTTGAGTTATTTATTTATTTATTGCGTCATTCTGTACTCACGTCATGGCAGATTAGATGTGGTCCAGTTCTTGATCCGCCATCACCCACTATACAATGATTACAAATTAACGAGTATGACAGCATAGAAGTATAGCCTATAACAAATATCTGTTTAACATTTCTCAGATTAAAATGTAGTACCATTACTTCTTCATTTATTAATCTAATACCATTATTCTACATCTAATATAATTAGGAACATTAAATCCAGACGCTTGAGATGGGCAGGGCATTTACCACATATGGGTGAATCTGGAAATGCATATAGAGTGTTAGTTGGAAGACCTGAGGGGAAAAGGCCTTTGGGGAGGTCAAGGCATAGATGGGAGGATAATATTAAAATGGATTTGAGGGAGGTTGGATATGATGGTATGGACTGAATTAATTTTGCTCAGGATAGGTACCGATGGTGGGATTATGTGAGGGCGGCAATGAACCTCCGAAGTTCTTAAAAAACATTTTTAAGTAAATATTAATTTTTCTGACGAATTTATATAATTTTCCATCAACACTTAATAAAAAAAAATACATATGTACATAGCATTCTGCTCGAGAGCAGGTCTTTCAGTGCAAAACCAGTATCGTTCCTATTTTCTTAGTTTCTGCATATGATCCTATCTTAATGTCGTCTATCATCTGATATCTTCTTCTGCCCCGAATTCTTGTCTCGTTTACTATTCCTTCCAGTGCATCCTTCAGTAGGCAGTTTCTTCTCAGCCAGTGACCCAACCAATTCCTTTTTCTCTTCCTGATCAGTTTTAGTACCATTCTTTCTTCACCCATTATTTCCAACACAGCTTCATTTCTTATTCTGTCTGTCCATTTTACACTCCTCATGAGTGATGTCACATTGCTGTCGCTCATGAGGTTCCAACCTGTCTTCGGACTGTAGACTAAACAACAAAATATAGTAGCCTACTTTTTGGAGTATAACAGTTATTTACAATTTATGTTAAAAAAGTATTTTACATTTCATGAGTAGGGATGTTTTTCGAAATGAGGCCGCAGGTTGAATGAAGCAAACCTATAAACAAAATGGAATCATTTTTAACATGTATCTTAATACTTTTTTTTAGACAGCCGTTTGTCGTGCTGGTATAGAGAAAACTTCCCCAACTTCTCCACTGCTATATTCCCACTCAGAGTAATATAGTGAAATTGTATAAAATTAAAAACAAGCGGTCGAGAGGTCTCCGGTTCAAAAGCGAATGCCCCCCTAATATTTTATAATTATATTTAATTCTGAATTGTTTCTTATAGTTGTGAATAAAATATTGTTGGAGCAATTAATTTAATTTGTGTATGTTCCTAACCAAAGCAATAAATTTTAAATTAAGTCTGACATTATTTGAACTGCTTTATTGATCGGTTGCCATTGCTGTCGTGTGGCATATGGTGGAAAACAACTGACAACCGATACAAATATGTGGAAGTTAGTGTTAAAATACTTTTCAGATGAGTGTTAAAAGTAAGTTTCGCATGCTACGGCATAGCCTAACAGTAAATTTTTAATCTGCTTGTCTAGCGTTAAAATATCTACTTTTAGGAATGCCTGTCTAAAAATATTATTTTTGTGTACAATGGAGAAAAAATATTTTATCATATAATTTGGGTTCAGAGTGAATGATTTAATGTGTATAGGTCTATTTCTTTTGAAGAAAACTGCATTTTTTTTTTCCAAAAGTTCAATTCAAGTACCAAAATAGGCGCTGCTAAAAGCTAATAGGATTTTATGCTCGACCATGCCGAAATGTAGTAATTATACACCTGGTAGCAGTCCTTTAATGCATGTCATTAAAGTACACCTATTCATTAAAGTTCAGGTTTTCGATTATTCTCGGATATGCAATCGAAAGACAACTAGCAAAACGTCACGCAGGCTAGAAATCCAATACTGTCGCAGAAGGTTATGTTCTGTTACTATAATAATTAGCGTTAATTGTAAATAATATTCAAATAAATTCAATTTGTCATCTCGTTTTTCAATGTCGAATTCAATTTCAAGGTTATATCAAGTTTAACGTTTATCTTACTCTCTAGATTATATCAAGGTCGTCGACATTCGTTGCCCGGAAAAAATCAATACTTTCGCGTCTGCGCATATCTCACAATTTACGAGATTGCACAAGGTCAGTTCGCTCCCCAGTCACATAAGAATAACATGAATACTTATGAATTATTTCAAGTTAGAAATATGGTCGAGCATAAAAAATCGTATGAAACTTGCCTATAATGGTAATTAAGACGCTCGTATGAAAATTATTAAACTCGCTTGCGCTCGTTTCATAAATATCCTCGAGTCTTAATTACTATCGTTATAGGCTCGTTGCATAATGCACTATAAGAGAGTTTCTCATACTTCAGTAAAGTTCTGTCTTTGTCTAATTACCTACCTATCTATCTAGCTATCTTTCTTCCTTTCTTTTTTACTTTCTTATTTATTTTTTTGCCCTATTATGGCTTGCCGTTTCCTCTTTGAAACAGTATCAACCATTTACAATAAACAGACACATAATCAGTCCTTCATTTGTGACAACTTATGTGTATAATTTATTTTGGTTGTATGATTGCAACATAATTTCTTCACATTGACAGAAGCGAACGTCGAACCCGCGATATTAGCTTCCACTGAACATTGAAATTTTGCACCATACCCATTGCGTATACAACGGACGTTTGCTAATTTTAATCACCCCTGTTAAATTTTCGCCATTGTGCGATACGTATTGGCAACAACAACCTTGTTTCTCAACCTTAGAGAGACACACCTTTAAAATAACATGACACCAACTCCGTATTGTGGCACAAATAAGTATGAAATTTATTTGCTTCCATAAGCGAATACACGTTCCACAAGTTCTGCTTCACAACACAAATTTACTGAAAAAGAAGAGTATTAGCATATCAGTATGCCTACTATCCGGAACACCAAATTTAAATTTTACAGGTTTATTTACGAACAACTCTCATGTCAGCTGATTTTCTTTTACACTCAACGACATGATGGAAATGTTATTGGTTGGCTGATTTAAAAACCTTTCTTGACTCTTCTGTGAAGAATTTATTTTCTGTAGCTGGACATCAGTAAAGTAGGATTCAGTACCTCCGACGGCGACTTGAAAATGGTGGGAGATGGCTAGAGCTGGGGACGGAGCGAGTAGAACTGTTGAGTTACTCGGTTCTATCGGTTTATGTGAGGGCGACAATGAACCTCCGGGTTCCTTAAAAGCCATAAGTACTCGTATTATTATTACTTTTATTATTAGTATTATTATTATCATCATTATCATCATATTAGAGTGTTTGATTAATATTAAAATATGTTAAAAAAGGAAGTGCATTATATTTTTCTTCTATTTGTGTGTATTGGATTTGTGTTACCTCATCAGTCATCATTGTTTTTGTATTTATTTCTACGAATTATGTTACCTAATTACTTTAATTTATTAATAATATCACTCTTCACCAAAGAGAACATGGTTGTATTGAAGGCTAGTAATGTTATAAAATAAATAAACATTATGTTCTTCAGTTTAAGATTCCACGTTTTATTGATTATTTTATCCACTTTCCGTAATAGTAAATAATTCTGTGTGTTATTTTTAAGTGTTTTAGGCAGCGCTTCACGGAGCCCGTTTCTTTCTATCTTCTTTTTTACTTAGCTGCAGAGTTTAACGTTTACCTCACATGCTAATTTATTAGCTGTTAGTATTATAAATTATTTTATCAATTTTATTTCGTCTGTCATACATAACAACACTGAAAGTTAAATAGGCCTTTCATACAAAATAACTCCGCAAATAGTTGTAATCACGCAAATGAAATTTGCAATCGCCATTTTGCAATGAAGAGAAGCACTTTTTATCGTCAATTAGCAAAGCGAAAGCGCTTTACTACAACGCTTTTAAAACACGCTTGGTTTCACTTTCAAAGTACGTTCTAAAATCGACTCAATCTATCTAAATTTTAAATCTGCCGCCACAAATTTGTACTCTGTACTGTACTCAGTTCAATCGAGTAATGACGTCACAGTAACTGCTCCGAACCGAACCGCTCCATCCCCAGCCCTAGAGATGGCCGTGACAGTTGAATTTTGACGAGGGCGATGAATGGCCAGTAAATTATGCCTCGAGCCATTGCTTTCAGAGGCAGGATTGTTTTACATGCCTCGAGTTTTACAGCATAACGTTCCTTCCGATCCAAAAAGTGTCAAGAATTCCATAGCCTTAAAAATCCAGCTTCCTCGAGCGTGTTTGAATCCGAAACCAAGGATGCAGTGGCAAACATGTTACTACTCTACCGCCCACGGCGAGCAAAATGTGATGGACATGAAAATACTACTGTCTTTGAGTAGGAAGACTATCAGGATTGTGACAGGAACCAATAGTTACAACACCTTGAAAAGACATCCACAGATTTCGTGTCCAGCATTAAACTCTACGTGCACACATTGCAGATTAGAGCTGGACTTCTTCATTCATACTTTATATTGCTGTCATACCTTGGCATAACTAATACGTGGTAGGTTAGAGTTTAAGAGGGACCGGATGATGAAAATAGTGATTTGCAAGCGTTCATAAATTTAGCTATATCTAAGTAAGATACATATGTAAGCTATCTTATCTTTCATTTACAGAGCAGCAGAGAAGCTGAAGTCAAATTTTGTATGTATGTATGTATGTATGTATGTATGTATGTATGTATGTATGTATGTATGTATGTATGTATGTATGTATGTATGTATGTATGTATGTATGTATGTATTCACACTGCAAATGGGTATATACCCGGTGGCAGTGGTAACTAATTACACTCAATAATGACAATTAATAATAAACACAATTAATAAAATACAATTAATAATAAATTAATAGTAATACTACTAATAATAATTAATATTAATAGTAATAATAATAATAATGATAATAATAATAACAGGGAGCATCCTAAATTAAATGAAGCACGATCACTTAAAATAACATTTAAAGTAAATGTAATTTGTATCTTAACTCTAAGTTCGAACTAAAACCCATGATTATGATATGTTCTTACAAGCACAAGTACCTTTCAGCACTACACTCATTTCGCTGTCAACTCACTCACTGCAGTGGAACTACGACACATTTCACTGATACTATCCTGATTTCACTAACACTTCAGAAACATTTCACTGTTCAGATACTTTGCACTGCCACTATAAACTATAAAAACTTCACTGACAGAAATACACTTCACTGACACAACACATTTCACTGACATAATACACTTCACACTACACTGGCACTACGAGGTATTTGTGAAGTAAGTAATAATAAAACAAAACACGTAAAATTAAGAACTTAAATATTTAATATTTGTTATATTATAGCCCTGATCACATATAACAGATTGATCAGCGTAATGGACTTTCAAGACAACCACTTTTATCAATTTCACTATCCTGTCATCTAGCGATTGCAAAACAAGTCACGTTATAACCTTTATAGAATTGCATGGAGCAACTGTACTTCCATCTAGCGGTATTTACCAAAGAATACCTTTTCGACAGTGGAGGCTCTGGTGGTTGTTCTCATTTTGTGTTGCCATTTCATAACATGGGAATGGCCAATCTGATATAGAGTATATGTCATCAGGAATTATAGTAACACTGACTAAGGCCAATACATGTTATTGTAAAGACAGTACCATTATTTTCTGATAGGATTAAAAAAAATCACGCATTAAGTCACTCAAGTATAACTTGAAACACAATTTGTATGGAAATAAAATAATCTTTCCCGACTTTTTCAATGACTACAAAAGTCCGCCGAGTTAGCTCTGTGGTAGCGTGTCTGCCTCCAGACTACCTCGGGACTAGGAGAGATGGCGGTGCACAACTTCTAATCACTAGATTGTGCACCAATATGCCTGTGTTAAATCCCAAATCTCTCCGCAGTGCATATGAAGAGAAGGCATATGTCACTGTTGATAGTGATTCGTCCGTCGGATGGGGACGTTAAGACTGGCAGCCCCCTTGGTGCTATTCGATAGGAGTAGGCTACGTGCCGACACCGGGGTTCTCCTTCTCCCTTCATCATCATCACTCATTTCAGACACTACACTTACACTCACCTTAATACACGACATAACTCTCCACAGATACACATCATGTACTGTGTGACCCGCCGAAGTGGTGCACAACTAGAAAATGGGTCACAGTTCTGCCATCTATCCGCAGTATGCGGAACCCGAATCACTCAAGTGAAGTGGGGTGGGCATTGGCTACACGCACATATGACTACAAAATAATAAATTTCATGTTTTCGGCGCTTTATTCCTAACGTCAGATGCGCTGTTGGGGGAAGGAAATTGAGATAATGATGATGATGATGATGATGATGATGATGAAAATGGTTTTCCAGCGAAGTTTATAGTGGTGATGGTGTGATAGTGATGATCACGATGGAAATGTTGTGGTAATTGTGACAATAAAAATGGTGAAAACTGTGGTATTAAATGTGTTGGTGATGTTGAGAGTAATATGATCATGTTAATGACAGCAATGTTGGTGAGTTTAATGATGAAAATGTCACATAGGCCTATTTCCTGCAGAACGCTTGATACATCTGATATTTGACAATCATTGCTTTCGATTCACGGACGAGGCGAGGCACACGGTTGACATAATTCAAGAGCCGAAGTTCCATCGAAATTCACCGGGCAGTTCGACGCCACGGATTGTGACATGAGGAGGATGTTGTGCAAAATTTTGTCAGACAGTTCATACGCATAACTAATTCATCTCATGCACGGGAAGAAAATGGCAAAAAAAATTGCGTAGAAACGAATGTCTCAATCATTTCATGACATAAGAAACTTGTACGCTGTACGGAATGCTAATGATGTGGCCAGACAATATCCAACAATTGGGTGAAGTGATTGTTGGGTCTAGCCCATTTTATATACGAATAATATGACCTGGAAAACAACAGACTGTCTGTTGAAGCACGTTTTAAAAATTCACCCAGTCGACAGTTCAACCTGCTAGAGATCATTTTACGCAACTGTTATTACAGTTACAGGAGTGAACAAGCTACCATTTTGTTAGCATGGCCGCATGTGACCAGAGAAACTTTATTCTTTTATGTCATCTTAAAATGGTTTTCATGTCTACTGGCGAGATTTTTAAGTTTTCTTTCGGTTTAGGTAAGGTTAGGTTAGGTAACAGTGGCTAGGGGCTTGTTAGGGACGACTCTTTGCACGTCGGCCATACTGAGGCCTATTGTGCACCCAGAATTTTTTTATGGGATGAATGAGGATGAGGTGTACCAGCCCATCGGCCGCATGTGACCTCTCACCCGCTCATCCAATGGGGGCCCCTTACATTCCCGCTCTAAGTTCATGCCGCCAAGGTGTCGAAGCCCTCTTGGAAGTGCTCTTAAGGAATTAATCCTGGAAGAGGTATTTCGGAATGCTGGGAACCCAGGAACGGTTGTGGAGAGGACGCTTCCCTCCCCGTAAGCGTACGAAGACATGCGCCTTGACCTGAATATGTCTATGGAATGAGACGAAGAAGATGAAAGATATTTTTCTACACGGGAGAGGATGGGAATTGGACCGTGGCAATGAAAATTCCAGCCCGGCATTTGCCTGAAGAACTGTGGAAAACTACGGAAAAATCACAGTCAGGTTGATCGGTTCTGGAATCGAACCATGGACCTCCCGAATGCAAGTCCCATGCGGAACGCATGATCCACCTTGCTCTGTTTCTTTCGGTTTAACACATGGCAGAACTAAAGTGACTTGATTTGGTTCATATCCAGTATCTAGAGTACATTTATTTGTGAATAATGAACATGAAATACTCATTCATAGTGTTGTGCCCAACTGCAGGGCTTTCATTGCAAACCCAGCTTTGTCCAGTCGTTCCTATTTTCTGCCTTCCTCTTATAATAGCTTTTATTAAAAATAATGGACATTTATTTTAAACCAAAACACAATGACATCATTTCAAATAAATTATAATTTTTTTTTTCGAGATTTCTTTACGTAACTACATCTTTATTGTAGGTGTAAATGAGAAAAAGTGTCTAACAGGAATCAGTGACGTCATGAAATAATGAGATAAATGCGCATCCGGAGTAGTATTACTGTCGGACTACGTAATAGAAGACAGTGACGTAATATACTGAGCAGGGCCATGCGCAAGATTTTAAAAAGAGGGAGATTTGAAGGGGAAAAAGCATCCCTGTGGAAGACACGTTTCTGCCGGAAATCCTGCACCAAAGTTAGCTGGTTTTGTAGGCGGACGCCCCTTTCATTCTAGGCCCAGGAAAAGACCATTGTTCGCCTTTTGTCTTCTCTTATTGTGAAAATATACGAGATCAATATGAATTCATCTGTTTCAAAGATATGCCTCTTCGTAGAATGAGAATGGGTGGAAAAGTAAATAAGAGACGAAACTGAATGGGTTGGAGAGAAGAACGTTCTGATTCACAGCCACAGATACGGCCGTTAAAAGACCTCAGCTTCATACCCAATAGAATGTTGGTTAGTCACACGGAAATTTTAACATTTTTATGCGTTCATTGCCCGAAGCGAATGATGCGATGGAAGGAGGAGGAAGTCACGTTCTTATGTGAGACTATCTGTGTTCGATACCCATTGGGTACATTGTATTACTAATGATTCTATTATCTTATGATGCGACCCAATTTGGAATTCAGATATTTTAACGCAATGCATGAAGAATAATAATAAGAGGCACGTTTACTGATGCGTTAATCGTAGGTCTTAACGATGATAATTTTGTGAAGTAAGGAGTGGTAGGTGTTTTCGTGTTTTGATATAAGAATAGCAAGAGTGATTTACTCGAAATAGCTTCTATTTTGTTATCATTAGGAATAACATAGAATGAAACACATAAGCGATATGCTCCAAAAGTGTTACGTCCAGTGCTGTAATTGTATATCTCATATTCAAAATATGTTTAGAAATAATGATAATAATAATAATAATAATAATAATAATAATTTTAGTGGTTTATTTTACGACTCTTTATCAACATCTCTGGTTTGCTTTCCGATCCGGAGTTGCGCTCGGGCGCGGGTTCGATTCCCGCTTGGACTTATTACATGGTTGGGGTTTTCCGAGGTTTTCCCCAACTGTAAGGCAAATGTCAGGTAATCTATGGAGAATCCTTGGCCTCATCTCGCCAAATACTATTTCGCTATCACCAATCGTATCGACGCTAAATAACCTAGTAGTTGATACAGCGTCGTTAAATAACAAAGTAAAAAAACATCTAAGGTTATCTAATGTCTGAATGAGATGAACGTGATAATGCTAGCGAAATGATTCAGGGTCCAGCGGCAAAATTACCCAGCATTTGCTCTTAATGTGTTGAGGGAAAACCCCAGAAAAAACCTCAACCAGATAAATTGTCTCAACCAGGATTTGAACCCGGGTCCGCCCGTTTCACGGTCAGGTATGCTAACCGTTACTCCATAGCAATATAATAATAATAATAATAATAATAATAATAATGTGCTATTTCGCCTTGCCCATTTTAGCGGAGTATGTAAAATATAAAATATCTTTACTCGCAGATGTCAAGCATTGAAGTCCCAGGTCCATGTAAGAATTGGTGTGATCCTGTACAAAACTCAGTTGTTTCTGGGAATATTCATAGAATTTCGTATGGTCAACAGATCTTCATTGATCGCGTCGTAATAGCTAGTATGGTGGTTATTGTAATCCGTAATTCTGATAAGAAATCAAGTTGACTGATGTTATAGAATGTGATCAAAACTTGATGTGTGAGGAATCTACAATTTAAATTTCTTGAGAATAATGATGATGATGACAATAATAGTAATAATAATAATAATAATAATAATAATAATAATAATAATAACAATAATACTAATGATAATAATAATAATAATAATAATAATAATAATAATAATACTAATACTAATCCCTGTTACGTACTCTAGTTATATACGAAAGTTGGAGGACCATCATAAGCTGTACGACCAGGAGATCAATACTGATCGCACATTAACATTTATTAAAACGTATAATGTAATCCGTAATTAGATACGAAATCATGTCAACTGAAAGATTGTATTATACAGTACCGACCGTTATATCACAACTTGGATACTGTTTAAAAAGTTAATATAAGTTAGGCCTACAATAATCTTGAAATTGAGATGAGCCATATGAAAACTTAGGCTGGGCCAATTACAATAATTACTCTCTTAAATACTGTGGAGATTGGTAAAACCTCTCTAGACTGCAAAAACATGCGCAAATTAGATTATGTAAAACTTTTCAATGTTTCAAATTGCTAATTTTCTTCGTAAAGTGTTTCAGAGGAAAGTTACGCTTTCCGGATCTGTCCTTGCAGAAATTAGATAGGCCTATAACATAGTGTGGATTTTCTATTCACTATTGGCTGATTATACTTATGACAGAATAGTATAATGTATAAGAATAATATTAATAATAACTAAATACAGGGTGTTTAAAAAATACGGGGCATAATTTCAATTATGTATTTTCCACATGTATACAATCAAAATAGTTCATTACAACATGTGTCCGGAAATGCTTCATTTCCGAGTTATGACCTTCACAACATTGAAATTCACCGGAACGTTTTTCTTTCCGCAGGTCGTTGTCATTACAGAAGATGTTCAAAATGTCCACCTCCTGCTTGAATATAGACCTCAGATCGATGTCTCATTGACTTGCGAACGTTGACCTGTACACGTTGCAAATGATAAGGATACAATTGATACTCTTTCAACAGTCTCCAGACAGTCGTATGAGGAACACTGACTTGCACCGCTACCCTTCGTGTGCTGATAGAAGGAGTCATGTTCACAGCCTCCAGAATCTCCTCCTGTACTTCTGGAGTTGTAGATCTTGGTCGTCCCCTTCCCAAACCAGGAGAGTTAAATTTTCCATACTCGCACAGACGGTAATGGAGACGTACAAATGTCTTCCGATCTGGACATTGTCGCTGTGGGTACCTCTCCTGGGACAAACGACGAGCCAGCGCAGCATTGCCGTCCGCCTTACCGTATATGAAGTGTATCTCTGCCAGCTCTTGATTTGAATACATGTCGCACAGTCTAACGCCTACACAACACTGAATGTAACCTTCGCCTCGGAATGAACTGTCAGAGTGCCCTCTTAATGTCTCCTTTGACGGCAACGACCTGCGGAAAGAAAAACGTTCCGGTGAATTTCAATGTTGTGAAGGCCATAACTCGGAAATAAAGCATTTCCGGACACATGTTGTAATGAACTATTTTGATTGTCTACATGTGGGAAATACATACCTGAAATTATGCCCCGTATTTTTGAAACACCTGTATATACCGCATTGGGAACGAACTTAAAATTACTTCAAAGTCGCCAAAAATCTAGACTTTGACTTTGACTTTCGTTCGTAAACATAAGGAAAATTGTTGATATTTGGAAAATTATTGAATTTGCCGAGAATATTGAGGACATACACGAGATTATTAAAGCTGCTCATGTTCCTTAGCATATTATTAAGATATAGATAATAAATATTCAAATAAAAGTACAGATTTGATAAATAGACCGTATTAGATATTCTCGTCATGTTTCAACATTCATTTTTTTAGTTATTTAACGACGCTGTATCAACTACTAGGTTATTTAACGTCGATGAGATTGGTGATAGTGAGATGGTATTTGGCGAGATGAGGCTGAGAATTCGCCATAGCTTATCTGGCATTCACCTTACTGTTGGGGATAACCTCGGAAAAAACCCAAGCGGGAATCGAACCCGCGCCCGAGCGCAACTTCAGATCGGCAGGCAAGCGCCTTAACCGACTGAGCCACGCTGGTGGCTTCAACATTAATTGATAAATATTAATCAAAGAAAATTATCTGGTACACCAATAATACAACTTCTTATTTCATAGCGATTTTATGGTACAGGTAAAAATTGATGGGTTAATATTGATTTTGACTATTTAATTCTGTAGAGGAAAGGTTATGCAGTTCGATATGCAGTTAATTTATAATCCTACGGTCGTCATAATAATGTTTTCTGCAGATTGATTTCAAGTAATTTTCAAGTAGTTTCTGCAGACATGCAGCGAGTAACTCTGCCAATTGTCAACAGGATAATATGTCTCTTTTATAGTCTGTCATTGGTGGCATCTTCTTGTCTTCCATATCTTCAGAATAAAATTATTTTACAGTGAAATAATTATTCTTATATAAAGCTGCAAGAACGGGTAACAATCACTTAAGATGTACAGATGTTTAAATTGTTTAATTGATTTGTGACTCAAAAGATGGCTTTGATTGTGGCAATGCCTACTATATTTCAACTGTCTATTAATTTAATTCGTTTAAAAGGCAGTGATTGTGATTGCCAACATTAGAACATGATCATAAAATCTCGACTTACGGAAGTCAGTCAAAGTCTCAGAAGTATTGTCTATGAATAGGATTTTTAACAAAGTTAAACTTTACTACGAAAGTCGACTTTGGGAAGTCTTAATCCACATTCTGGTTTATGAATACGGCTCTAAATATTCAAAACTCTGACCACTATCCACAGCTTCATCATTAAATAGTTAATATTACTTTATTCTTTTGTTATTTATACTGTTTATACGAATTTGCCTTAGAAAACTATAGCATAGGTCTATTCGTATAAAAGGTAGAATGACTTATTTGAGTTTGAACAACATTTTCTTTTAAGGGATTAGGTATAGCTTACAGCTATAAAATTTTTGGAAATATTCAACATTTTTTTCCTCCATTACCTGTATCTTGTACAATAATGAAAATTGGTATATGTAAAATACTGTCCTTCTTACTTACTTACTGGCTTTTAAGGAACCCGGAGGTTCATTGCCGCCCTCACGTAGTAAGCCCACCATTGGTCTCTATCCTGAGCAAGATTAATCCAGTCTCTATCATCATATCCCACCTCCTTCAAATCTATTTTAATATTATCTTCCCATCTACGTCTAGGCTTCCCCAAAGGTCTTTTTCCCCCCGGCCTCCCAACTAACACTATATGAATTTCTGGATTCACCCATACGTGCTACATGCTCTGCCCATCTCAAACGTCTGGATTTAATGTTCCCAATTATGTCAGGTGAAGAATACAATTCGTGCAGTTCTGTGTTGTGTAACTTTCTCCATTCTCCTGTAACTTCATCCCTCTTAGCCCCAAATATTTTCCTAAGCATCTTATTCTCAAACACCCGTAACCTATGTTCCTCTCTCAAAGTGAGAGTCCAAGTTTCACAACCATAAAGAACAACCGGTAATATAACTGTTTTATAAATTCTAACTTTCAGATCTTTTGACAGCAGACTAGATTACAAAGGCTTCTCAACCGAATAATAACAGGCATTTCCCATATTTATTCTGATTGTGCTTCTGCTATAAAAAAAATATTTTTACGGTTAAAATTTTTTTTTTCGAAATTAAAAATTGTGGCAGTTTACTGCGTAGTGATGAAGCGTTTCCCTCATAACTCATAAACCTGTTAATTTTTTCATGTTCTCTCTCTTTTATTTTATTGCTGAAACTCATATTTACAATATCATTTTCTTTCAACTATATTCCTTAGTAAATAATATTTTTTTAAATTTGTGTTAGAAGAAAATACTGATATTTGACCATTTTTAAAAATGAATTTATTTTTTATCAGACAATCTATCAAAGGTAGAGGAGGGATCTTGCATCATATTGTAGATATGACATGCGTAAATACACACAAAAAGTTTCATCACAGAATGTTGGATAGTTTTTTAATTATGTGGGAAACGCTTCATCACTGCACAGTGAACAGAATGTTGGAAAAAAAAAAGTAAATATATATTTTTTTTAATCGTAAAAATATTTTTTGTGCGAGATCGTGCGCATTTGCTTGTTTTCCGCACAGAACCAACACGCGGTAAGTGTGAAATACCACATTCAGTATTCCCAACGTAACACACATAACAATTTCCCTCTTCTTACCGCTTAAGCGCGACATTCATTTTACTGCTTTAGGCTTTTAACATATTATTTTTAGAGACGTTTAACATAGTAATAATTATAAATTGGAAACTTACCACTGCAATTTCACCTAAATTGCAATGTTAATTATTGTTTGTAAATATTTGCAAAAATTAAGTAAAGTCTACTACTCCACGAAACTTATTGCATTCCTGATACAAGTAACATTAAGGAAGCCGTGAAAAAATCAACAAGATTCCAGATGCCGATGTTATTACTGCAATATGTTATATAAATAATATTGTTAAAATATTAAAATGAAAAATAAATCATTACATAACCTTACCGTTTGTTTTAAGTTCGCATTTATAGACTGGGGGAAAAAAAAGACAGACGTATATCACGGCCTGCTGGAGTATAGTAAACACAGAAAACATTTTATAGCAACAATGTTGAAGAAAGATATTTTGGTTTTCCGAAGTTGCCGTCATTAAACAGAAACCAAGATGGAGATTTCATTGCAACTAATTAGAAATTCGTCTTTCAGGTATGTAATAAACGATCTTCGTACAAAATAATGTACGATACACGAGCGGTATGTTTGTTTTCATGTTCTCGGAAATTAAAAAAGCTCAACTACGTTTCGCTTTTTCAATCTTTTCCTCGAACATGAAAACGTCAACATACCTCTCTTGTAACGTATATTACTATTTCATATAGTAGAAGGACAGTGTTTTACACATACAGTATAATTTTCATTATTGTACAAGATACAGTAATGGTGGAAAAAAATGTTGAATATTTCCAAAATTGTACTGCTGTAAGCTGTACCTAACCCCTGAAACGTGTCAATCCTGCTGCTGACAGATTGCCAGATACGAAGACGGCGCGGCGGCGACTTTACAGGATTGGGACGAGTCCGGGCCGAATGTGTTACATCCCTTTGGCCAACTTCCTCCTGAGTGAGTGTTGACGACCAAGGTGTGAATACTCGGAACTCTATTCGTCCTCCACATACCGCGCAGGGTAATAACGTATTGGCACAGTAATGGACCTTTCGTTTCCTTTTTAAATACTTATTTAAAGGTCATCAACCCGTACCGAGTATCAACGAGGAAGCATATGTACTATTCATGAGGCTGTAACGAACTCATTCGTGGTGCAACAGCCATGCTGAACGTAACGTGAAGGACATCATTTGTTTGTTTTTCTTATTGGCAACGTTCCATTTGAGATACACCTTTGGTCTCTTCTTCTTCTTCTTCAAATTGTGGAGCTTTTACTTATAAAATTAGAGCAATGTGATACATTTTTTAAATATATAACTATGCATCTTGCCATCATTTAGACAGATTTCTGGAAAAAAAATTTCTATAAAGATGAGCATCCATGTGTGCTTCTATTTTTTTTTTAATTTTAATCGGTCATAAGGGAAATTATGTGTCTTTTTATGATAAAGATTTTTAAAAGCTCTCCGTTGTCCATCTCTTCGCCAGTATGAGTTTTTTTTTTAACATAAATGCTCAACCTCTCCCTCACATTCGTTGTTAGAAATATGCAATATTTTTCAGTGTAACAGTCCACACCTGTAGAGTAACGGTCAGCGCGTCCCCGAAACCAGGTGGCCCGGGTTCGAATCCCGGTCGGGGCAAGTTACCTGGTTGAGGTTTTTTCCTGGGTTTTCCTTCAATCCAATACGAGCAAATTCTGGGTAACTTTCGGTGCTGGACCCCGGACTCATTTCACCGGCATTATCACCTTCATTCCATTCAGACGCTAAATAACCTAGATGTTGATACAGCGTCGTAAAATAACCCAATAAAATAAAAAAAAATAAAATAAATCAGTGTAACACGCTGAGCTTCCTCGGTTGACACGCATTGTACATGCTATAGATTGGTAACTCTCTAAATGTATACTGACGTCAGAATTTTTGGCCGAGTTATGGATCGCATAGTCTATTATAATGTGGGACGTATCTTTCATTGCGAAATTGTTTGGAACTGCAGCCAGAGAAACGTGCGGTCTGTATGTAATATTGCCAGATTATTGCGCGTACTGTATGTGCAATACAAGACTGAGTCTATTGAACTACAGAATTAAGATTTTTCCACATCGCATGTGATGAACCGGAGATTGGATATAGTATCGCGTCTAAAATATTGAAAATGCCACAACAGCAATGCAAATTATTACAATAGTCAGTACTGTCTACTAATTGCAATATGTAGGCTACTAAATTTATATTTACCTTATAAATTGTGAATTTTAAATTAATCTCGGTTCCGTTTGTTCCTCTATCCATTCTTCCTTCCGCTCATCCATTTACCTACGTACCGATCTATCTCCTCTTTACGTACAATCAATCACCTGCCTGTCTGTATGGCGTCCATTTCTCTATCCCTCTATTCGTCCGTGCATCCGCCTGTGTCTGTTATCCATCCATCCATCCATCCATCCATCCATCCATCCATCCATCCATCCATCCATCCATCCATCCATCCATCCATCCATCCATCCATCCATCCATCCATCCATCCATCCATTCCTTCTTTACGTACATCTATATATCCATTCATCCATCCACCTATCCACTTGACCACCCATACATAATTCATCTATTTATCCATCCATCTACCTACCTATTCATCCATCAATCTATTCACCCATTCATTCATCCATCTATCCAACTAGCCATCCATCTACTCATACATCTATTGACTTATTCATTCATCCACTTATCCAACTTGCCATCCATTCATTGATCCATCTAGCCATCCATCTATCCACCTATTCATCTATCCAAGCACCCATCTATCCATATAAGCTTATCTATTCACCTGATATCCATCTATTCATCCATCCATATATTCAACCATCCATCTATCCATGTACCCATCCATCCATCCATCCATCCATCCATCTATCCACCTGACATTCATTTATCAATCCATCTATCCATCCATCTATCCACCTGGCATTCATCTATTCATCCATCTACCCACCTATTCATCCATCCATCCATCCATCCATCCATCCATCAATCCATCCACCTGACATCTATCTATTCATCGATTCATCCATACATCCACCTATCCATCTGGCATCCATCTGTCCATCCATCCATTCTTCTGTCCTCTGTTATCCATCTATTCATCCATACATCCATCTATCTTGAACACTGTCGACCACTTTTCATACATTCACAGATATTAAGTCACAAATTTGTATATAAATAGTCCTTTACACTCGACATAATATCGGCAATTACTCATTAATGGCCAATATACATGATCATGAAATTAGAAATAGTGAACAAATTAATGTTCCATACTGCAGATTACATAAGAGCAACACAAACTATTCTGTTATGGAGATGAAATTATATAATAAGCTTCCCAGTCAATATTATAAGTTACCAATCAATAGCTTTAAAACTAGTTTTTACAATTGGTTATTAAATAATCCTTTTTACTCTGTTGGTAGTCTTTTTAACATAAATTCGCGAAATTGTTTTTAATGAAAAGATTTATTTACATTTTATTACAATTAATACATTAAGCGTGAAGTGTTTTCATTAACTTTTATAGTTTTAAAATATTTCGTACTTTCTTTGTTTTATTTAAAGTTACTGTTTCAGTTATATTTGTTTTTCAATGTGAATTATTATTATTATTATTATTATTATTATTATTATTATTATTATTATTGTTATTGAATTATTATCCACCTGGCATCCATCTATCCACCTAGTCATCCATCCCTCATTTGCTGCGTTGTCTGTATATCTACTTTAATCTACTTTTTCTGAAAGAGTTGTGGCATAAATCTGTAAGCTTACCTAAACTTTTTATTAATATCAATTAATTTTATTATTCATTATTAATAAATAGTGTCACAACAGATAATTCTGTAGAATCAAAGAATTTAATAATATCATTATATGGATTACCTAAACTTTATTTGCAGCTAACTTAATTTTAAACGTGCATACGGTAGGACTCCTTGACATGAGGTGATCATGACTCCATGTCTGATCTACGGAAGAAAGATTCAGGACAATGTCCATTTTTCCGATCCGATTCATAAAACGATACATGTAAATTTATTGTTTTGTAACATGTATTTCTTTTTGTTATTCATCTCAATTATTTTTTCCCCTTTTATATTTTCAATGTTATTTTGACTTCCAAGCATTAGATTCTGAGATCGTTTAAAAGACAGATTTCAGCCTATGTCCGCCATTTTGTGTATTCTTGACTAATGTGCACGAATATCATTCTAAGTTAAGTAATGATAAGTCTCATAAACGTGGTGCTTCAGTAACTAATTTGTCAAATAAATAAGATGATCCTTGCTTGGTGTCATTAAAACCACATTATCAGTATATGCCAAAAGATTTAATCTAGTGTTAATGTCACTCAACATTTAAAATTACACTTATTGGGAATTATACTTCTGTGTCATAGTGAAAAAAATTGACTTGTTTAACGCTGTTTCTTCGATTGTAAAGATTTCACTGAAGTTCTGGCAAATTTTGACTTTGTATGTAGAGTTATATGTATATGGGTACAACTGACAAGAACGTATCAACTTACGTGAAATAAGAACATGTTTATAACTTTCCAGATTTTCTTTTAATTGTGTCAAGTTTTAGTGAAATCGGAAAATAAATACAGGGACATCATTTTATTTTTACTTCAATTTTTATTGTACCTGAGTTTTTGAATGTACTTCACTCCCACCCCCTCTACTAGTAAACTTCCAACCGTTCTACACACAGAACCGAGGCCGCGTATGCAGTACTGACTTAGTGAGTATAGTACGTTCCAGAAATATGTTCGAGTTTTCCAGTGACGAAAGAGCTTTCAATATTGAATAATATTTTCGCACAGGTACTGTTGTCCGTTTGCCTACGTCGCATCCCGGTTTCCCCATCTGCTTCTGTTCGCCCCTCTGTAAAGTCTAGTAGCTGGGCTGTCTTAGCTCTTTTCTGAAAACATTAATTTCTGTTAGGAATTGGACGTCTACGTAATATTATACAACTGTTTAAAATAACTTAAATAAAAGGGCCTCGTTAAGTAATTAACTGTCACGTGATCCCCCCCCCCTTTCTACGACCCTGCAACAAAACCACTTGAACGGACAGTAGATAGCATTTCTGAGTAATTTTATCTTTTCCAATCGGGCAGAAGTGAAGATTAAATTTACAGTACGTAAGGTACTCTTTTATAGCGTAGGTATAGAATTATTTCAACATGAGTTACTCATACGAATAACGAAACTGGTAATTGGAATTAGGTACAGTAGACCTAGTCTATAGTGCGATAATATGCACAAAAGAACTGAAGCCTGTATCGAAATGAACGGCCACCATTTTCAAAAAAATGTGTTTAAATTTCCATATTATGATTATTTTTCAATTTAACTCCATTCTCTATATTGTACGCTAATGTGCTGTAACAGTACAATATACACTGCATAATTAATACGTCCTAATGGACAGCTCAATTCGTGAGTAAAAACACTAGGTGTTAATAAAGTGTATTTTGATTAAAGAAAAACCTAATGAAAATTATCAAACTCAAAATTGCGATATTTCCTAGTTTACATAAATGGATGAACTACTTTTCTTCCCTTCTATACCTAGTAAAGCGATTTGTATTTTACACCAGTATCATCGAACTCCAGTCTTGGAAGGGGGAGCAAGCGGTGTTTCCGGTTCTAGATCTTTAATCCAAAGATATAGCCAGGTTAATATTAAAAATGTTAGTAAAAATAAAATGATGTCTCTGTATAATGATATGGGCGTGAAGAAAATCCTGACGAAATGTCTTCTAATTCGTTAGGCTGTTGGCAGAATTTAGCGACTGAATGTAAACTACGTATATTATGGATCCACACACGCTTTCTCCACACTATTTAGCGCTAGTGTTGTGCGGCAACTTCTTCTACACTTGCGTGAGACACGTAGTCTAGATCTTAGTACAAGATTGTACCTGGAAGCATTGTTCTCCACTTCACTCCTTTACAACTTATTCCGCCTTTGTCAAATTAAAAAGCAGTATATAGCTCATCCTTTGTTTGTCTTTATATGCATATCTACGTTGATTAATTAGTGTCGTATTTAAAACTTGGTCCGCCGTTTTGGAGTAGTGATCAGCGTGTCTGACTACGGAAGTAGAGGGGCCAGGATCGCATCTTACTTGGTATAAGTTGCCTAGTTGAGTTTTTTTTTTTTTTGCGTCGCCGGACCCTGGGCTAATTTCGTTGTCATTACCACCTTCATCTGCGTCCAGTGTGCGTGGTTTCATGCTCACGCCGTATATCCATACAGGACGAACAGAATCCGACCAAATGGGTGCTTTAACCTGAGAAGATATTTCTTCATAATAGGCTAAAAATAGGCAGAGGCGCAAATGTCAGATACATCAAAATGCGCGTTTTTTGTACATAATACACTACGCACGCACTAAAAAGAATCCGAAATTTCCTTCCGTTGGTTCTCAAGAAGAATTTAGTGCAGTCGCTCTTGATGCCTTATTTTGATTACTGTGACACTCTCTACACTGACCTTAACATGAGACTGACAGACAGACAATAGCGTGTTCATAATGCATGTGTTCGATCTATTTGCAACGTCCGTAGATCTGACCTATCACACCGTCACTAAATATGCTGTCCTGGATCCTTCTCAAAGAGCGAAGAACTATTCACTCTCTCACTTTACTCTTCAATATTCTTCAACACTCTAACCCTAGCTACTTAGCTTCTCGTTTTCAACATATTTTGTCCTCATATCACGAAATAGATGCTCGCTCACAGCACCATATCACACTCTCCATTCCTAAACACAAAACATCCTTCTACTCTTCATCTTTCACCGTCTCTGCAGCTCATCCCTGGAACTCTCTACCACAACATGTCAGAGACTGTCGGACATTGTCTAGTTTCAAAAATAAACTACAGTTGCACTTTTTCAATTCAGATTCCTTTCAATTATAAGCCCCTTTCTCTGCGATAGTTTTGTAAAAAAATATGTAAGTTATTTCTTTTCTTTCCTTTCACCTTCTTTGTTCTCTTGATCACCAGATGAATTTATTATCATATCCTTTTCATTGTGAATTTTATTTAATTTTTGTATCTCTTTTCTTCTTTTTGTTATTATTTTATTTTATTTCATTTTATTATATTCTTCCTTACGTTTTCCATATTAACTATTTGTACTAAATGAGTTGCTTTTATTATATTCCAATGTATTTTACTTTCTTTTTTCTATTATGGTATTATTTTCATGTTGTTTATTGTCGATTTTGTTATGCTATTATTAATATTTTTTGTAACATCGTAGTATTCTGTTCTTTAACTTTTTGCTAAATTTTCACTGCTTGTATACTTTGTGACCTGGTAGAGTGTAAGAGAAGGCCCTATGGCCTTGATTCTGCCAGTATAAATAAATAATAATAATAATAATAATAATAATAATAATAATAATAATAATAATTATTATTATTATTATTATTAGACCTACTTATGTAATAGTTATTGTCTAGGAGTCTCAGTTCGGGAACTAATTGAAGAGTCCACTGCAAGAATGATGGATGTCATTTGGAATACATTTTACAGGAGAAGCAATTGAAAGTTTGAAATGCTTAGCGCTCAAAGCTTAACTGTGATTTTCCGATCATTACTATCAGTGTTAAAGCCATATAACTCTCTATGTACATTCTATATGCCTTAAGCTATGCATTGACAGTCTTAGTTCATTTTCGACAAGAAAGTGACATCCATCATTCTTGCAGTGGACTCTTCAATTGTGAAGCGCCTATTACCTGACCGAGCACAGTATCAAGACTCATCCCCAGCTCATCTTATGCCAGAAACATCCCAATATCATGTCTCGTGGTGAAATTCAATTCGGACTATTATAATCATAACACTCACCCTTCCCAACATAATGTCCTCAGGTTCCTTGGGGCTATATTTTAATAGTCAGCCCAAAGCCAACTCTTTCTGTCTGTGGGTTTCCTAAGACGCTAAGAAAAATGTCGGAATGAGTCCTAAAAGAAATGGGTTACGGACCTATATCTCCCTTCACACAAAATTTCGGCATATTTCCAAATTGAAGCCTTCGAAATAGGAGCCTTGGCTTTCTCATATTGCTTTTGGTACTGTGTCGAGTTTACTCGAATGTCACTCGCACAGCGCAAGAACTCAGATCCCTTCCTTTGCGAGGACTGCGGCAGTTCCACTCGATGTGCAGGCTTTTAACATCTTTGGCGATCCTGGCCTCTTGTCATTCTGGCATGCTTCTCTCCTTCCTCATGTGGTAGTAGCTATTAGGTTACGTCCATTTTCGGTTTTTCCTTTCAAAATTCTCTAAACTTTCTTCAGTGGAGCGGCAAAAGTCGGAGTGAGACAAATGACCAACAGGCTTGGAGCTCACATATTCACTTTTTCTGAGCCTCAAATTCCCTTCTACGTAAAGTTAATTTTTGGTCTCACAGAATATATCTGTTATAGTAACAATTTATTTATTTATTTTATTTATTTATTTATTTATTCTGGTGTAGTTAAGGCCATCAGGCCTTCTCTTCCACAACACCAGGAATACAAATACAATAACAGAAATAAAAAGGAAAAAAAAACACTATAAACGAAGTAAAGTCACACAAAAATATACACAGGTTGCAGTCACACAAACTTTAAATGAGTGATTAAGTATAATTAATTGTATCCTAATTAACTAACATAAACAAGAAACTTGCAATTTTAATCTGGAGTAAAAAAAAACACAAATCGACACTTCTAGCAATATCTAAAAAGCATTAAACAAGACAAAATTTTCCAATTTAATTTCGAATTGTGATAAAGTCCGGCAGTCCCTGACATCATTAGGTAGCGAATTCCAGAGACGAGGTATTTCTACAGTGTAGGAGGATGAGTATAGAGACGTTCTATGATGAGGGATAGAAAGAAGTGCTTGATGTCGGTTTCGAAGAGTTGTAAGAAATTGAAAGCGCGATAAGAGATAATTCGGAGTAGAAGTATGCATGATTCTAAATAGAAGAGACAATGGTTATTAGAGGAGAAAAATTCGCTCCGGCGCCGGGGATCGAACCCGTGTCCTTGGTTCTACGTATCAAGTGCTCTAACCACGTACCAGATCGTTCACCCAACAGTGCATATTACTGTCAAATCCCGGCCACCAAGTCACTCAATTGAGTGCGCTCCTTGTATAATGGCAATTGACTTAATATAGCTATGTTAACATATTATATCGAACTTGGAGTCAGGCCTCAAAGGGGAAAAACAGTAGAGGAGAGGGATTCGATCTGGTGCTGTGGAATGAACTTCGGCGGAGCTCAGTGATTAGAGCACTTGGTACGTAGAACCAAGGACCCGGGTTCGATTCCCAGCGCCGGAGCGAATTTTTCTCTTCTAATAATCAAATTCCCTTACAAGGACGCGTTTTCGCGTATCTTTTAATTGTTTCTCCTCCCATTTTCCATTGACATTGATAGAGTCAGTCATGTGTAAATGTACTAATTACGTTGTACTAGACTTCATAGGATTTTCGGTTAAAAATCGAATAAATTTGTGTTCGATAGTGACAGAGAAGTGGAAAGGTATCCTCTGTCCACAAGAATAATGCGTATGACATTCACCAACTGTTGTATGGACAGAGTACTACAACTTGGTGAAAGTGTAGTTTTAAAACTTGGTAAAGCTTCAACAGTATAGTAATCTGCTTTATGAAATAAGACGTTTCAGTACTGTATGTGTTACTATCAATTTGTAATAACTGTGAAAAACTAGACATAATAAGAATGGTAAAATGATAACCTGTTTCAATCTTTTATTGCAGGAGTTCGGCGATTTTGCTAACGGAGACATTTCAGAGAAATGTAACAGCGGGTGATATTACGAAGACTGCAAGAAAATAATCCAGGTCAGTGAATTTAAAACCTTCAGTTATGATAAATAGCTAGGCTATAAGGATTCATTCATTCATTCATTCATTCATTCATTCATTCATTCATTCATTCATTCATTCATTCATTCATTCATTCATTCAAGTTTTCTGCTCAAGGGCAGGTCTTTCACTGCAAATTCAGCATTCCCTAATCTTCCCTATTTTCAGCCTTTCTCTTAATCTCCGTATACAATCCATATATCTTAATGTCGTCTATCATCTGATATCTTCTTCTGCCCCGACCTCATCTCCCGTTCACTATTCCTTCTAGTGCATCCTTTAGTAGGCAGTTTCTTCTTAGCCAGTGACCCAGCCAATTCCTTTTTATCTTTCTGATCAGTTTAAGCATTATTCTTTCTTCACTCTCTCTTTCCAGCACAGTTTCATTTCTTATTCTGTCAGTCCATTTCACACGCTCCATGCTATTCCATATCCACGTTTCAAGTGTTTCTATTCGTTTTTCATCACTTCGTCGTAATGTCTATGTTTCTGATCCATCGGGTTCTATGTCTTAGTCAGGGTAAAATTCTTGGGCGTTTTTTCGACTTTCATAGTAACAGGAATAAGCCCACTTTTAGTCATTTTAGTAATTTTTGAGGAGAGGGATTTTAAACATAAATTACATAATAATATTGTATATGCTTACTTTCATTCTAATTTATTTTAGTCCAAATATGTGTATTTTTCTTTCTTTTTCTCTTTCTTCTTTATTCTTGCTCTTGTGTTGTACTCGTATTTATTGGTTTGAATTAAATTACTTACTGCATTTAGTAAACTGTCCTTGTAAATTATATGTTATATTATTGACTACACCGTACACGAGCCTGGCTCTTACGGTAGTGGCTAGAAACATTTTTGTTTTATAAATGTAATTTGTAGTCACTAGCTAGCTAGTTAAACAAAAAAATTGTTACAAATGCTTCGCAAACTGGTAAGTGTATCGGAAAGCTTACGTTTCGATGGTTTGAATGATCTAAAAAAGTTTGTTTTGTGGAAATGGACTTATCTCCTTTATTTTCCTTACCCTTCGTATGATTCAACGTTTTGGAATTACGTGCCGCCTTCATCATTAAAGAATTAAAGAAAAGGACAACATAATATTCGTTTGGTTTCTTTGTGAAATTTAAATCATCTCAATACACTGTATTTACAGCCATTATAAGTTTAATTCTAACGATTGTATTATTTTTAACTTGCAATTCATATTTTCAGATGTAGATGCCTCTATCAGCTAACTCCCGTTAGGTCTTTAGGTATCTGAAAAGATGACAGATGTAAAAGTTTCTCTTACTTACTTACTTACTTACTTACTTACTTACTTACTTACTTACTGGCTTTTAAGGAACCCGGAGGTTCATTGCCGCCCTAACATAAGGCCGCCATTGGTCCCTACCCTGAGCAAGATTAATCCATTCTCTATCATCATATACCACCTCCCTCAAATCCATTTTAATATTATCTTCTCATCTACGTCTCGGACTCCCTAAAGGTCTTTTTCCCGCCGGCCTCCCAACTAACACTCTATATGCATTTCTGGATTCGCCCATACGTGCTACATGCCCTGCCCATCTCAAACGTCTGGATTTAATGTTCCTAATTATGTCAGGTGAAGAATACAATGCGTGCAGTTCTGTGTTGTGTAACTTTCTCCATTCTCCTGTAACTTCATCCCTCTTAGCCCCAAATATTTTCCTAAGCACCTTATTCTCAAACACCCTTAATCTCTGCTCCTCCCTCAAAGTGAGAGTCCAAATTTCACAACCATACAGAACAACCGGTAATATAACTGTTTTATAAATTCTAACTTTCAGATTTTCCGACAGCAGACTGGATGATAAAAGTTTCTCAACCGAATGATAACAGGCATTTCCCATATTTATTCTGTGTTTAATTTCCTCCCTAGTACGTATTATTTATATTTGTTACTGTTGCTCCCAGATATTTGAACTTCTCCACCTCTTGTAGTCCCATGTAATATAACTGTTTTATAAATCCTAACTTTCAGATTTTTCGACAGCAGACTGGATGATAAAAGTTTCTCAACCGAATGATAACAGGCATTTCCCATATTTATTCTGTGTTTAATTTCCTCCATAGTACGTATTATTTATATTTGTTACTGTTGCTCCCAGATATTTGAACTTCTCCACCTCTTGTAATCCCATTCCGAGGCTTATATGAAGGATTCGTAACAAGCTGTTTTTTACGGTGATGGATTGTTAGCCCTTCGCCCAACCCCCAAGCTGGAGGACCACCCCTCATCGGCTGTCCGCGACTGCTTATTCAATATATTCACAGCTATCCTCCATATCTGGAGGCCGTCTCCTCGATCCGCAACCTGAGGGCGCGCCATGCCGTGGTGATAGGGACCCACAATAAAGTTTCTCTGTATATATCATCTCTCCTCTCAGTCCATCATCAATGGTGATGAATCCAAACATACAAGTGCTAACATCTCGTAACTATAGAATTTTATTCTGCCAGACTCTGGCCGAAGGGGCAAATTTTTTCATCTCTCATAATCGATAGTGCGGTGTGTGGTTCTTCCGGAGTGGGAAAGTTTCGCGGACCATTGTCTGA
Organism: Periplaneta americana; assembly: GCF_040183065.1. NCBI lineage: Eukaryota > Metazoa > Arthropoda > Insecta > Blattodea > Blattidae > Periplaneta > Periplaneta americana. Next base: position 174,618,056 of record NC_091118.1, on the reverse strand, counting down.
AATATTTCGTGAGAATTTCACGACCTTGGCGAGTCCTAGACCTTCTTCCTTAGTCCTAATGCACTTCTGAGTCGATATTTTGTAGATTTCGTCACCTGATATGTGGCAGCAGGTGAGTGAACCTGAATGAATCGATGCCACTTCGCGGCTAAGCGGTCATTTGTTATTCTTCGACTACCATTTGTTCTACTCAATAAGGCTCTGCGTGAAACAGTGGCTCAAGTCTCTTATAGTCTTCCAAGTATTCAGGAAATGTCTTGAGTATTTTAATCTTGAAAGAGAGCCGCTGTAGGGATTATCCTGGAAAATATTCTTGGAATCTCCTGAGTAATCATGATGTGCAAATTTCAATTGTCGATACACTCCATGAATGTGATGGAAAAGGAGCAAGATAGCGCAAGATGACGTGGAACCAATCACAGGAAAGTACAAAAGACTTAAGGTACGTCCATACCAAAATAAAAGAAAAGTCTAGTCTTTATTAACATCGTTTATTTAGCTTCTTTAACATTTTGTCCACACATAGAGATGCGTTATATGTAAGTTATTTATAATATCGATTCAAGAAGAATTAACACAAAAGTAATCAACTGGAAGAACAAGTAGGCTGCGCATTTGTTGCCTACCACAGTGATAATGAAACATTTTGCACCAAGATAAAACTGTCTCCTTATTGTACAGTTTTTCAGGCAGAACTTCTAGCAATTAATGAAGCTATGAAATGGTGCATTAAGAACGAAAACTCAGAGCGCATATTTAGTGACTCCCAAGCTGTCCTTCACTGCATCGCTGACAAGTACAACCGTCACCCATTAGCGATAGAGGCAAGGGAATTACTTGAAAAGTAAACACAGCACATACTGTATGCCTCACTTGGGTCCGTGGACACAATGGTGTAAGAGGAAATGAAAGAGCTGATGAGCTAGCGAAAGCTGCAGCATCCAGCAGCGAAACTCCGACATACAGTTTACAACCGATATCATACATCAAGAAACAAATACAACAGACTCATCAAAACTGGAATACTAGATGGACGACATGCTCAATCGTGGTACTTACTTCGACAGATTCAACATTCCAGCAGACATCGACTCTACATGCTCTTGCCGCGAAGATCTTCACAGTGTGAAACACCTTCTATTTGACTGTCCTATTATTGAAGCAAAGAGATTTCAAATAAAGACATATCTTCTGGACTGCGACACCGAATACAGGACTCCACTATGTGAAGTAATCAAAAAACCTTGTTGCTACAAACAATTTATAGACTTGCTAAACTTTATCTTTAAAAGACTGTAGATACATATTTCGCTATTATCTGTGTAAAAATAAGTAGTAATAGATAATTAGTATACCGTATAACAAAAACTAAAACCCTAGCATACCGCTTGGTGAATTAGGATTCTTTTCCACGAATAATAATAATAATAATAATAATAATAATAATAATAATAATAATAATAATAATAATAATAATAATAATAAAACTGCGGCCGATGATGTGATCCAAGAGTAAACATATGCATTACAGTCTTTTACTTTCTTGGTTAACAACAAAAGTATACGCCTATGTTTTTGCAAATTACAGTTTCCTGGTTTTCCAAGTCTAAATTGCTTCGTCTGTATCTACGAGTAAAACAGGGACGGCGAACTCGTATTGTAAACAGAGGAGTCTTCATGAGTACCTGCATACAACAACAACTAAGACAGCGGAGAAGCTAAGGTCTCTGAGAGATGTTGCTCCCCGTCGCTGATCTGAAATATTATACAATTTGCTGTAGGAAAGAAGTGAATTATCTTTTAGGTACAGACGTGTGCAAATTATTAGATTCAAACGATACTATATATGATTCAAGTAACATTTATTCCACAAAACTCATTTATTACACCTTGCCTGCAACAATGAATATTTAGTATGAAACCCTTTGTTCTTAATCTCCAATTTTATGCAGTTTGGCATGCTGTTCATGAGATTTTCACATTGTTGCTTGATGTCTTCATCCCTGTGCCATATTTGGATAAGTACTTCTATGAGGTCCACCTTGGTGGTAATCGTTGTTGTTTTTTTTACGATAGACCAAAGATTTTCAATTGGATTTGCGTCTGGACTGTTACCTGGCCAGGGAAGGACGTCTACATTATTTTCAGCCAGAAAATTACTTACTGATCTCGCTTTGAGACGGGGTGCTCCATTCTGCATGAAGACACATTCACCATCAGGGAACCAGTCCCTCATATGTGGAAAAATTCGGATTTCTAGGACTTGTTTGTACTGACCTTGTCGCATAGAGTCCTACAGAATTATTTTGCGGCTAGTAATTCATGATAATTATGAAAATGTAAAAAATGTGATGTTGAGTTTAATAATTTGCACACGTCTGTGCATGAAACTGATAGAATAATAGACCTCGGATTTTTAGGCTCAAAACAGAACATGAACTTTGAAGACATGTCCTGAAGATAACATAATATTGTATCTGAGAGAACGAAAGAAAGTGTACTATTATATTGTCTGATGTGGAACACGTTTTTTTTCCGGGCTGACAGGCCGTTTCCTACTGGTATTGTTGCTACCAGATATTTCGTTACTGCTACGGCAGACATCTTCAAGGCGAGAAACACAAGGACGAAGTGAACTTCTTGGATATTTGCACACGCTGGTGAACAATCGATTCGACGTCATGCATTCACAAGTGTTGTTCTATTTTGTGAGATGTAAATGATAATGAAAGGGGAATTGTGGAGTGTGTTGGTGAAATAACGAGAAAAAAACAGGAACTAGAGAACGAATCCCATTCCCTTTAGTAAAAAGTCGACCGGGTGGCTTAGTAAATGAACCCTATTTAGTTGATACGACATCGTTAAAATAAAACAAATTAAGGTCGAAATTTTAACCATACATGAGTGTCCTTAAACTGTTATGTTAGCTACATTGTGTGAATTCTAAATGATATCGTATGTATTTTATACTGGCCGTACTTTTTTTTTATTGTCACTCATTTACTCCACATAAAGTGGAATCTATCTTCCTGAAGAATGTGTTCGTATCTTGCACGGATTTCATTTATTATATCCACAATTATAGGCCTACATTAAAGAGATTTTTGTTTACATTCCAAGCCATTACATTCTTTACGCAGGACTTAAAATTCCCACATAAATAGGTGGAATAGCTTGTCGAGTATTTATAAGAACACAAGAAGGTGAATTTTATACATTCTTCCAGAACAAGCAAACCGAAACCTGTTCTTAAAGACAAAGTGTGTCTGTGAATTGAAGCATACGGCGTTTCCAACACCTTTTTAACAAGATGATTTGCTTTTATTGATCTTATACAGAAAATGTAGTACTTGTCATTAGAAAATAGGCTGTGCGATTTGAAGGAAAGCTGTAATTGTGATTATAAATGAAACTAAAATCAGGAACTGATGTTTAAAGAATAGACAATGAAAGGAACTTTATTACAGTTTTGTGTAAAACAATGACAGTGTTCTCGTTGCTATAAGCAGCAGGCACATAAAGAACGACTGAAACTAACAAACAAAGAATTAAACCAATAGAGACTCCCTGAAAACAGTGGTTGAATTATGCTTTCCAAATTGTATGTATGTGTATGTATTTATTTACACTGCAAGTGGGCAAGCACCCGGTGGCAGTGGTATACACAATATAAACAATACACAATAAAATTACAATACACAATACAATTATACAACACACAATACAATAAGAATACACAATACAATTTAACAAAATAATTACAATTAATAATAAAACATAAAATAACCTAATTTTACAATACAACCTACATAGGCCCTACATGAGTTTCAATAGTCTTTCACTTTACTCTCATTTCACTCATTGTAGTGGCACTATGACGCATTTCACTGGCACTTTAGGACACATTTCACTGACACTATAGAACACATTTCATTGACGCTAAAAATTATCACTGATCGGAATTATTCACTGCACTGTAAAACCATAACTTCACTGACTCACCTCGCTTTACTGATACAACAGTTCAAATAAGACAAATAATTACACCCTTATGCGTACTTATAAACAGAACTACATTTAAGCTAAACATTTCTAGTCTAAGGCCCTCTTACACGCTATTTTTAAATAATTTACAATTCAAATCAAGGGAGTAACTCGTCAGGCCAAATAAAATACATGTCATTTTAAAAAATTAAATGTTAAATGTCACCTTAAATTTAATTTGCACTTTATACACAACTTTTTAAGTTATTCTGGAATCTCCTTAAGGAAGAACAGTCCTCAAAGACCATTGCAGGTAGGTCATTCCAATCATTTATAGTTCTGAATAATTTCGCGGGAAAAATTGTTCCGGGGCCGGGTATCGAACCCGGGACCTTTGCATAATACACGTCACTGTTCGTTAACAGAAAACCATAATGTAAGTCACACGGAGTTAGTGTGCACTCGAAGTTGGTTGCTTGACGGTTGTCAGCCCACTTTGAGTTATGTGGATATAGAGGGAGGAATTGGATCGGTGTCGGGTAGAGTTCCCGGGTAGCTCAGTTGGTAGAGCGTTGGTACGTTAAACCAAAGGTCCCGGGTTCGATACCCGGCCCCGGAACAATTTTTTCCCTCGAAATTATTCAAATCAACTTTACAAGGAGTTATACCTGAAATCTTGATTTGCATTTATAGTTCTATTTAAAAATGAGAATTTACCTAATCCGTTTTCTGTTTCCTACATTTGATTTTAAAATCATGATCGTTCCTACCATAGTACGTTGGCTTTTCTAACCGAGCCGTTATGTCTACCCATGATTTCTGACCTAGATGTGCTCTATACAATGATGTTATTCTAGTTTTCCTACGTCTTTTTTCCAAAGTTTCCCATTTAAGTTCTTTTATCGTATCGTTTCCATCTTCTCTTTTACCTTTAACAAATTTAGCTTCCCTATACTGGATTCTTTCTAAGGAATTTACCTGATATATTCTATAGGGATCCCAACATGTAGTTCCGTATTCCATTAACGGTCGCACTAACGTTAGATATGCTATTTCCCTCGATTTGGGGCTAGACTTTTTCAAGATTCTCATAATAAAGTGAAGTGCCCTCCACGCTCTACCCGTAACATTATCATAATCAATTGAAGATTCTACTTCAAAAGTTATACTAATTTCAAAGCATTTGTAGTACGGTACCTTAAAAAGATCTTTTCTAGGTTCAGGATGACCCTGACCTATTGCTGTTCTGTCGTGTTTCAGCCCCCTTAATGTGGTAAGTGATAACTATTAGATTACGTACATTTTCATCTTTTACTTATTTACTTACTTATGGCTTTTAAGGAAGCCGGAGGTTCATTGCCGCCATCACATAAGCCCGCCATCGGTTCCTATCCTGTGCAAAATTAATCCAGTCTCTATCATCATATCACACCTCCCTGAAATCCATTTTAATATTATCCTTCCATCTACGTCTCGGCCTCCCCAAAGGTCTTTTTCCCTCCGGCCTCCCAACTAACATGATGTATAGGTATCCTACAAGCAAAACTCAGCTCAGACTCCTCGCGCCGCGCATGCTGTATCCCTCTTACTCCCCTGCAGTAGGCGGGTTCTTTAATAAGCGGCTACTGGTATAGCTATAACGGCTACGGTTGCGGACATGTGCACTCAAAGAGCAGCTGTACCAATAACCAATTAAGTGAATATAACATTACAAGATGTCAATATCGTCTCTTTCTAAGTCACAATCGATATCTATCTTCACTGGAACTATCCTCATATTTAAATTTTAAATATTTAAATTAAATTAAATTAATTTAGTATTTAATATAAAACGCTATGTGACTCCCTGACTCTGTAGCAATAACACGTGTTCAGTTCAGCACAAGAAGATAATACGTGTTCATGCGCATAGTGTCGGTGGTGTGATTGGAGACGGGGAGCATGCTGGGAAAGGGAGCCTGCGCGAGAAAATCACGCCCGGTGGTTTCTGCGCACTGAGTTTTGTTTGTTGGATGCCTATAGAGACTGGATTAATCTTGAATAATTTCAAGGGAAAAATTGTTCCGGGGCCGGGTATCGATCCCGGGACCTCTGGTTGAACGTACCAGCGCTCTGCCAACTGAGCTACCCGGGAACTCCACCGTCTCAACTTTTCCCTTTATATCCACACAACTCGCGTGGGGTGACGAAACGCCAGAGACCCACATCGAGAGCACACAAACCCTATGTGACTTGGAATTGTGGTTTTCTGTTAACGTACACAGTGACGTATATATTATGCAAATCTAGTCTTTCAGGTAAAGCTTCCTGTGAAGCAGATTTGAATAATTTCAAGGGAAAAATTGTTCCGGGGCCGGGTATCGATCCCGGGACCTCTGGTTGAACGTACCAGCGCTCTGCCAATTGAGCTACCCGGGAACTCCACCCGACACCGTCTCAACTTTTCCCCTTATTTCCACACAACTCGCGTGGGCTGACGGAACGCCAGAGACCCACATCGAGTGCACACAAACTCTGTGTGACTTGGAATTGTGGTTTTCTGTTAACGTACGCAGTGACGTATATATTATCCAAATGTAGTCTTTCAGGTAAAGCTTCCTGTGAAGCAGATTTGAATAATTTCAAGGGAAAAATTGTTCCGGGGCCGGGTATCGATCCCGGGACCTCTGGTTGAACGTACCAGCGCTCTGCCAACTGAGCTACCGGGGAACTCCACCCGACACAGTCTCAACTTTTCCCTTTATATCCACACAACTCGCGTGGGCTGACGAAACGCCAGTTAAAGAAAAGAATATTTTTTACTTGGGGAAGAACTCAAGACAACCTCTTGTCTGTTAATACAGAAATCTTTGCTCTGATTTCAAATCCGCTTACAAAATACTTCCATCGCTTAAATTGAATTGTAATAATAAATATTAAAATAAATGTAATTAAAATATAAATAATGCAATTAAAAATAAATGTAATCACAATATTAAAATAAATGTAGTTACAATATTAAAATAAATGTAATTGAAATATTAGATTACATTTAATTAAATTATTGAAAGAAAAGAATCAAAATGGCGAACGATGATACTTAGTATTTAGCCTTAGATGTTGTGCTTGCGGTTGCAAACGTTGTCAAAGAGCTTAAAGCTCTAAAGGAGAGAACACATAGAAAAAAGAAAGAAGTGTGGGTGAGAAATTGAAGTCCACATAGAAAAATACAAAAGTGCATCAGAAACAAGAAGTTAAAAATATCTGAAAAGATAAATTACCTATGAAATGAATATTCAGAGAATCCCTCATAACATGAATTACCATCCCAGCATATATAAATAATTGAAAATAGTGAAATGAAATAAAAGATCCTTTATTGGTAATTTAGTTTTTATTCCTACTCAGAGAGATGACATTGGAAGATTCTCGGTCATTTAGCAATTTCCTAGGAATTGATGAGAGTACGTTCAAGAAACTTAACACGATATAAATCATTTTAGTGCCGTGAAATCAATACATTCAAATTTGGAACAATTATTATACTTTAATTGTCCGCGTTTCTATTATAATGTAATATAATACGTCAAAACTCCCTCAATGACATAGTTTTCAATGTTTTTTTTTCATCATTAGATACAAAAAGAAAACCATAGTGACTTTTATGAAACTTTTTAGCAAACTAATACTCCCTTGAATTTATAATGGCTACATTCACTGAAATGTGCTCTCAACACAGAAAGTATCATAAAATTCATACAGCATTTGCAGTTCTAAATATATGATCGTGCAAAAATAGATACGTGTGTTAAGTGCGTAACACAATGTCGAAAACAGAAGAGACTCTACTTCGTCTCATCTTTTATAACTTTTCTTTGATTCTGTTATAATGCGTCCTTCAAGAGAAGGAAGACAAGAGATGATGCCAAGTCTAAAATCTGGGAGGGGTTTGTCCCACAGATAATGATATTTGCGTATAATTAATAAAATTATCCTGTTTATGTGTAAGTGTAAGTGCAAAGCAGTATCTGCTAGGTGTAGATTTTTGCTAATTTTTTCGGCGATGTATGCAATGAAGGGGGAAAGGAACTGGCCACCCTACTACATTATCTCCAGGCCTAGTTGCCTCATAGCCTAAGTAGTGCCTTCTTGGTATCATTTGTGAGGTTCAGACTTGTCTTCGGAAAATTGACTGAACAACAATCCTATAATATTATATTTAATGTTTAAAAATTAATTGCAAGTCGGTTATTTTAACATTATGTAGACAAATATCGCATAATAAAATAAAAATATTAGCCTAAGTCCAAAACATTGATTATTATTGATTGAGCTGTAGTGACACCAAACGCGAGTACCAATGTTAGGAGAGTCAGTGCGAATCCGTAAGGTTTAATGAAAATAGTTAATAGGCCTCAGTAACAAATATAAATTACACTCGGGAGGAAATTAAACGTAGAATAAATATGGGAAATGCGTGTTATTATTCGGTTGAGAAGCTCTTATCATCCAGTCTGCTGTCCAAAAATCTGAAAGTTAGAATTTATAAAACAGTTATATTACCTGTTCTTCTGTATGGTTGTGAAACTTGGACTCTCACTCTGAGAGAGGAACATAGGTTCAGGGTGTTTGAGAATGAGGTGCTAAGGAAAATATTTGGGGCTAAGCGGGATGAAGTTACAGGAGAATGGAGAAAGTTACACAACACAGAACTGCACGCATTGTATTCTTCACCTGACATAATTAGGAACATTAAATCCAGACGTTTGAGGTGGGCAGGGCATGTAGCACGTATGGGCGAATCCAGAAATGCATATAGAGTGGTAGTTGGGAGACCGGAGGGAAAAAGACCTTTAGGGAGGCCGAGACGTAGATGGGAGGATAATATTAAAATGGATTTGAGGGAGGTGGGGTATGATGATAGAGACTGGATTAATCTTGCACAGGATAGGGACCACTGGCAGGTTTATGTGAGGGCGGCAATGAACCTTCGGGTTCCTTAAAAGCCATTTGTAAGTAAGTAAGTAAGTTAATAGGCCTATTTATGTTTATTGAAACAACTCTTCTATACCAGCTAATATAAAAGCTCCTAGAGTATTTCATAGGAATAAAATATGAATGAGATTAGTTTTGACAAAAATTTGCTATTAAATATAGGCTTATATGTTTGCTTTTAAGAATGAAACCTTTCCTAAACCAAGAAAATTATTAACTTTGAACTATTAAACCTTAGTAAGATGTTAAATGACGCAAAGTTCATATAGGTAGGTTCTCTAGAAATATATTTCTGTACTAAGCAATGCTATGATATTCTGAAGGACTGATAAAAGTTAACAAAGATGCGAATATGAAATTATTCCTTATAGACATGCCGTATGTAGGCTAGAATTTTTCTCTTAAAATATGTTAAAGATGTGAATAACTTACCACTTTCATTAAATTCCAATCGGATTGCATCTCATATTGTCCTTTTTCCTTACTTACTTGTAATCCTCTAGAATAAATCGTATAACACTGGATGTTTCCTTACAGTTTCTCACAGAACGCCAACATAAAATTCGCGGCGGCTGCGAAAAAAACCGCGTAGGCGGCAAATCTAAATTTCAACGCTGCAGATTCGCAGACGTCCGGCGATACTTTCGCGTCGGTGTGGGCACACTCATATACCGCAAAGTACACTGAGACAGTGGCAACTTTGCGAAGCGAAACATTCGCCACCGCTGCGAATATTTCGCGTCAGTGTGAGGAGGCCTTTATTCGTAGACTAATATTCGATTCCTTTGTCAGTAGTATTCGTCCGCTGAACTATTTGTGACACACCCTCAGCGATTAAGTTAGCAGCGTAAATATCAGAAAATATTTGAACATATTGAGTCGAAGCAATAGGAAATTAAAAATTAATTGCTACCAACACATCACTGGAGTAATTCGCTTAAAAGCAACAGAATTTCTATATATTTTACGCCCACAAAGAAGGTGGATGATCAGTATGAGAATGGAAGGTCTCTGATTATATTGTTATTGCGTAGGTGATGAAATATGAAAGCTAGCAAGAGGAAACACGTTACCTACCTTAACGAAACTCTTAACAGTTTGTAGAATATGAAGAGTGGGTTCAAACAAACCTTGGTAGACGTCCAGTCATTTTTACAAACGGTGACTTTGCTATTTTTTAACTATGCATTAGGCGCAGATTGATCTACATCCGCAGACTTCAGTGGCTAACTTAACTTACGACATGCAAGATGTTTTTGGCTTGAATTTATATTTTCCACTTGTTTTCTTTGTTTTTAGTTTGTGTGTGTTTTTTTCATGCTATTAATGTAGGTCTATTAATATTCTTATATTTAATTTAATCCTCTGATTGAGGTTCTGGCTGACATGTACATCTATTATCAGGCAGTACATCTCACTTGACGATATGTGTCAGAGGAAGAAAAATTATTGTTTCTATTCATCTGAAATCTGACTAGTGTAATGTGTAGCTAGTATGCGATGTATCTCCTGGCCTAGTTGCCTTATAAGTAGTGCCTTCTTGGCACCACTTGTGAGATTCAGACCTATCTTCGGACAGTTGACTAAACAACGATTTGTTCTCATTATGCCAGTTTAAACTTCCAACGTTGTTCTGAATCTTCATAGCTGAGCCTTTCCGCGACTAACTTCACGAGCCGCCACAGAAAAAAGAAACGAAACGCGAAGAAATAATGGAATAACTCAAATTCAAATTTATTCACAATTTACATTTGAAATGATACATATGAATATATACCCGAAATGAGCATATGCTCGTGCTCGGGTACAGTCCAGTAGTCTACATAAATTTTAAAGAGATCAATAATAATGTTGATGTTAGAAATAATAGTAACAATAATAATAATAATAATAATAATAATAATAATAATAATAATAAACAAAATATTTACGATAATAAAATAAATACTAACACGGATAAAATAAAATATAAAACCACTAGCGAGAGTTAACACAACTTAAATACGCATATAATAACCGGAAAAAAAAAGACGAACTCGAAAATCAACAGAAAAGTTCGATATATAGCAGACGACAGCAACCGCCGTATTGACATTGTGCTATGCATTATTGGTAGTAGGGGGGGCCGAAGGTCTACGTAACTGCCGTTCTTTTCGAATCTTCTCGTACAATCATGGGAAGTTAATGCTGAAAAACAAAATGTCTACGAGTCAAACTGTTCATTATTACCAGGATAAATACAAATAATACTGAAATATATTAATCAAGTTTCAGTTATAGATCTCCCCTTTTGTGCAAGAGATATCATATCAAAATATTTTATGAATTGCGGGGAAAATATAAATTTCAATAACTCTCTAGTGAGAGAGATAGTGACAAGTACAATCAAGTGTATCTGTGGCGATGTTAAGAAATCATTTATTGGAGATATACACTGTTATTAATTAAGAAAATGATCTGTATATATTTATTACAATGTTTTATCTTATAGGTTACATGCATCAGATAAATACAATAAATATTAGTAACATATAATGCTAGTAACACTTAAAATAATAATGAAATTTATCAAATATCATACAAACATTTTCACTTTATTTTTAAACTTAAGAATGTAATTATCCTGAAAATCATGACCCAGATCCTTTTGCTCGCACAATAAACTCCAGTTGGACTCTCAGGTATCTGAATCCGAGTCTACGGCGCGAAAAACGCCGGGGAACTGACTAATGATGAGCGTTTAATTCACTGTGTGTGCATGCTCAAAGCATGTATTGTGCTAACAAGTTCACAAATACTGTTCAGCTGCGGTAATGACGGCTAGCTGGACCAGCTAATAGACAACAGCCACAACAAAAGTAACGTGACCAATTCGAGAGATTTACAACTCCGTAAATATGACATTAAAACGGGGCACACAGTTAAATACTTTCCACGAAAAATTAAAATTTTTAAGTCACAGTAATGAAGTGCTATTGAAAATACTTCCTCATACCAAGGCATTTATTTAATTGCTCTGGCTGGCTGTTCTGTTCGCCGCCATCTGTGCAACTGTTAATGGGAGGGAAGAGAACACACTTCTTCACCCACAAATCGTCTGCAGCCGCTTTTGAGTATCTATGACCGAACTGCAACGAAAACATTAGCTATCACTGGGCCATCATGTTCATTCCTGGCAAATCTTTTACGTAGAGCACGTGATGATGTACCTATTTACCATGTTGGCAGTCTGATCCGGACCGAGAAGGTTGGATTTTGAAAGCAATAAAATTATTAGTATGACTTCCTACAGGAGAGAAGTAAAGCTATGGATCCCGTGTTGTAAATTTACTGTAAACCTTACTTACTTACTTTCTTACTTACTGGCTTTTAAGGAACCCGGAGGTTCACTGCCGCCCCCACATAAGCCCGCCATAGGTCCCTATCCTGAGCAAGATTAATCCAGTCTCTATCATCATATCCCACCTCCCTCAGATCCATTTTAATATTATCTTCCCATCTACGTCTCGGCCTCTCCAAAGGTCTTTTTCCCTCCGACCTCCCAACTAACACTCTATATGCATTTCTAGATCCGCCCATACGTGCTACATGCCCTGTCCATCTCAAACGTCTGGATTTAATGTTCCTAATTATGTCAGGTGAAGAATACAATGCGTGCAGTTCTGTGTTGTGTAACTTTCTCCATTCTCCTGTAACTTCATCACTCTTAGCTCCAAATATTTTCCGAAGTACCTTGTTCTCAAAAACCTTAACCTATGTTCCTCTCTCAAAGTGAGAGTATAAGTTTCACAACCATAAAGAACAACCGGTATTGTAACTGTTTTATAAATTCTAACTTTCAGATTTTTTTAACAGCAGACTGGATGATAAAAGCTTCTCATCCGAATAATAACAGGCATGTCCCATATTTATTCTGTGTTTAATTTCCTCCCGAATATTATTTATATTTGTAACTGTTGCTCCCAGATATGTGAATTTTTCCACCTCTTCAAAGGATAAATTTCCAATTTTTATATTTCCATTTCGTACAATATTCTGGTCACGAGACATAATCATATACTTTGTCTTTTCGGGATTTACTTCCAAACCTATCTCTATACTTGCTTCAAGTAAAATTCCTGTGTTTTTCCTAATCGTTTGTGGATTTTCTCCTAACATATTCACTTGTAACATTCCAAGTACCAAATCTCAAAACCTTATTCCTTTGCTGTGGTCGTGCCAGAGAATCAGTCCCATTCCGAGGCTTATTTGAAGGTTTCGTAACAAGCTGTTTTTTTACGATGATGGGTTGTTAGCCCTTCGCCCAACCCCCAAGCTGGAGGACCACCCCTCATCGGCTGTCCGCGACTGCTTATTCAATATATTCACAGCTACCCTCCATATCTGGAGGCCGTCTCCTCACTGTAAAATATATTACGATGTACCGAAGTACATATGATATTTCAGTGCAGAAATTCTGCGTCATCATATAACGATGGAAGAGTGGAACAGAGAAAAATTCTCTCCGGCACCGGAATTTGAACCCGGGTTTTCAGCTCTACGTGCTGACGCTCTATCCACTAAGCCACACCGGATTCCCATCCCGATGTCGGATCTAATCCTCTCACTTTGTGATTTAAGACGGCGCTTATTCCATCGGATCCCTGCCACTTAGTCACTCATAACGAGTGCACCTCTGCACATGTATGGACATTGTGCCAACTGTCATACATCTATGACGCAGTGCATGAGGGTAGGCCACTAGAGGGAACCCAAGAGGTGGAACTTAAACTTAGAGGATTCCATCCGACATCGGGATGGGAATCCGGTGTGGCTTAGTGGATAGAGCGTCAGCACATAGAGCTGAAAACCCGGGTTCAAATCCCGGTGCCGGAGAGAATTTTTCTGTTCCACTCTTCCATCTACATAAAAAAGCTCAGTTCCCTTATAGAGAGCTACGGGCAAAATTCATCGTGCTTTAATTTCCCCTCGTAGAATTTAGACTCTGAATAGCCTCTGTAATTAAAAGTGTCGTTAAATAAATTACTACTCTTACATTAGGTACATAACATGACAACAGTAGTAGTCTAATCCTTAAAAACTAAGGACCGATGTGTCCCGTTTCTTTCTACAAATTATTTTCGTCTGTTAATTCCTTCAAAGATTTATCAAATAAATATTCTTTTTCCTATTGTTCGGTGCTTCTGTCTATGGCGTAGAGTTTTGCGTGAAAGTCTTTCCTCACTCATTTGTGAAATATGTACATAATAATATGCTCCATGAGCAGAAGTTTTTACTCCTTCAGGGAAGAATTAAGACTGTATTTTTGTACATATTATTTTACTAACAATAAATAACAATAAACAACAACAACAATGTTGATAGTCTCTTTCATATTCATACATTTGATCTGAAATTGAAATAATTTGAAACTTCTGTATGATTTCATTCTTTTGTGACCCGATTTGATGTAACCGGCTGCTGAAGTTCAATTTGTTTTTATAGTCTATGATTTTTTTAAGTTAGTACATATTTGTTCTCCATATCATAGTATAAGAATAAGTAATATAATAATTATGTAGATCCTCAATCCGGTAGTTTGAATAATAATAATAATAATAATAATAATAATAATAATAATGACCACTATTACAGTTTGTAAATGGTCAAAGGAAAAATAGGGAAAATCATGTCAGAATGATTGATAGAACACGCATCCCAAAACAAATCCTACAATATGCTCCTTATAGAAGAACATCCGTTGGCCGCCCGGCTAAGAGATGGACTGATGTGAGACCGTAACAGACCACCTGGTCTAATACATGTTTTGGATGATGAGATGATAATAATAATAATAATAATAATAATAATAATAACAACAATAATAACAACGATCTTGAGAAAAAGAAAAAAGAGATGGAGGAAGAGCAATATTTGTGATTTCTAGGTCCAGACTAAGTTGTCTTCAACCTTCTTCCCTTGACATGACCACTAATGTATTATTAATAATAATAGTAATAATAATAATAATAATAATAATAATAATAATAATATTTCTTTCATTGTCATGTTTTAACTCGCTCTTTCAATTCCATTCCGCTAATCAAAATGCTACTGAAAGCTACCCAAATAAATGATAGTGAAGTCAGAAGGGCGTATTTATAACAATATGCAGTCAAAGTACTCGGAAGGGATCTATCATTTAACTTCTATGGTCACTACGATTATCAGAAGACCTAATGAGATACGAATTGGATACCCTTAGGTGAGAAGAAACAATTAGAATAGGATATGAACTTTCAATTGCTTCAGATACAACACTAATTAACTGATTATATTTTCAGACCTATCGAAAATATTATGTTAGATAAGAATACAACTTCATGTAGTGAATATAGAATTAAAGCCCTTACCATGTGTCACATCGTTATACCGCTGTTTGGGAAGGCCATACGTTAGTTCAGTACATAAGTCATTAATGCTAGCCGTAGACAGGTTGGAACCTCATAAATGACACCAATAAGACATCACTCATAAGGCAACTAAGCCAGAAAGGGGGATAATGGGGTATGGTGGCCAGTTCTTTCCCCTTGCATTGCATACATCGTTGGCTAGTAACATATTTCACTAATCAGACTTAAGATGTTACAATGAAATTGTTTAAAAACAATTTGTGATTGAAAAAATTCCAATTACCCTATAATAAAACTCATATCTTCTTCTCTGAAAAATGGCACTTTAAATAAAGAACCTCTACAACATTGTTCAGTTATTAAAACGCCCGGTGCTTCGTCGTTGTAATTTATTTTACGTCAATATGCAATATTTTTCTCCCCTCTGCGAGCTGCGGCTGGTCGTTTCATGACCTCTCACATACAACGATAACAAATCTGTCACTGAATGAAGGATGACAAATCTGTGTCCACTATGCTATTTGTATAACCCTCAAGTGACCTATATCCCATGCTGTGCTAACATATAACGCTGCGTAACTCTATTAATTTAGCTATAGGTGGCCTGTACATTGACCTGTAACATGCAATCTGCCAAATAGCTATAGCTGGTTGTGAAAATTCAACGGATAATCTCTGTAAACCAACTTTCTCGTTACTTTTGGATTGTTATTTTTCGTCACACCATAAGTGAAATATACGTATTATTATTATTATTATTATTATTATTATTATTATTATTATTATTATTATTATTATTATTATTACAGTATTATTATTATTATTATTATTATTAAAGGATGAAGTTACAGGAGAATGGAGGAAGTTACACAACGCAGAACTACACGCATTGTATTCTTCATCTGACTTACTGTAATTAGGAAGATTAAATCCAGACGTTTGAGATGGGCAGGACATGTAGCACGTATGGGCGAATCCAGAAATGCATATAGAATGTTAGTTGGGAGGCCAGAGGGAATAAGCCCTTTGGGGAGGCCGAGACGTAGATGGGAGGATAATATTAAAATGAATTTGAGGGAGGTGGGATATGATGATACTGGCTGGATTAATCTTGCTCAGGATAGGGACCGATGGTGGGCTTATGTGAGGGCGGCAATGAACCTGCGGGTTCCTTAAAAGCCATTTATAAGTTATTATTATTATTATTATTATTATTATTATTATTATTATTATTATTATTATTATTATCATTATTATTGGGAGGTGTCAAAACGACCCAGCGCTACGATATAGTAGATCTATTACGCTTACACTCTAAGTGCATTCCCAACTCACACCGTCTGACTACACTCAGGTTCGCTGAGCACCCAATCTCATTCGTCTGAAAATTAGTTTCTTCCGTGGGTCGCCAGCCGGTGTTCCGGGGATAATAATGAAATGGAGATCGGATCGAATGATGTTGATTCCAAACGTGGGGAACGAGAGAACCCCGAGAAAAATCGACAGGTACACAACTGTATTAGTATTATGAACATCTTTACTTAGAACTAAGTGTGGGTGCGATCACATATCGACATGTGCATATCTTGGTGGTTCGAGAAATGAAACAAGATTGTATATGCAATGATAATATTGGCTGACAAATCATATACGGTAAGAATTGAGCGATGTTAACATTTATTTTATTGGGATATTTTACGACGCTGTATCAACATCTAGGTTATTTAGCGTCTGAATGATATGAAGGTGATAATGCCGGTGAAATGAGTCCGGGGTCCAACACCGAAAGTTACCCAGCATTTGCTCATATTGGGTTGAGGAAAAACCCCGGAAAAAACCTCAACCAGATAAATTTCCCCGACCGGGATTCGAACCCGGGCCACCTGGTTTCGCGGCCAGACGCGCTGACCGTTACTCCATAGGTGTGGACGCGATGTTAACATAGGAAGTTATCTATGATACATGGTGGCTGCACCGCAAGCAGTCCAAATTTCATACGAAGACCATGTCGATGTACGGGCTGCCGAGTGTCGTAGGCGCCGTTTTCGAGGCGTGCCTCAAACTAAACGTGTTGCGCATGAAGTCAGGAGGGCCGCATTCTCGCTTCTCCTTACATACATGTTGAAGTCGCCGGCGAATACGATGGACATGTTGTGGGAATATAGGGAGAACAAGGGAAATAAAAGAACGAAGGAGAAAAAAGAGAAAAAGGGGACGACAAAGACAATACGGGGAATAGATGGAGAACAAGGAAATACAAGGCGAACATAGGGAATGAAAGGAGACCAAGGATAATTCAAGAAAAGCAAGGGGAGATCAAGAAGAACAAGGGAACACGGGAATACAAAGAAAGCAGCAAGGGAAGATCAAGGAGAATACAAAGAAAACGAGGGAATTACGAGAGCAAGAGAAATACAAGAAAAGCAAGGAAGATAAAGAAAAACATGAGGATGACAAATGACTCTTTCTGAAATTAAGTTGATTAATCTGAAATACAAATCATACTTTCTGAAATTAAATTGATTAATCTGAAATACAAATCATACTTTCTGAAATTAAATTGATTAATCTGAAATACAAGTCACACTTTCTGAAATTAAGTTGATTAATCTGAAATACAAATCACACTTTCTGAAATTAAATTGATTAATCTGAAATACAAATGGAGCTTTCTGAAATTAAGTTGATTAATCTGAAATACAAATGACACTTTCTGAAATTAAATTGATTAATCTGAAATACAAATGACACTTTCTGAAATTAAATTGCTTAATCTGAAATACAAATGGAGCTTTCTGAAATTAAGTTAATTAATCTGAAATACACATGACGCTCTTTTAAATTAAGTTAATTAATCTGATATACAAATCACACACACTTTCTGAAATTAAATTAATTAATCTGAAATACAAATAACGCCTTCTGAAATTAAGTTGATTAATATGAAATACAAACGACGCTTTCTCAAATTAAATTGATTAATCTGAAATACAAATGACACTTTCTGAAATTAAGTTGATTAATCTCAAATACAAATGACGCTTTCTGAAATTAAATTGATTAATCTGAAATACAAATGACACTTTCTGAAATTAAATTGATTAATCTGAAATACAAATGACACTTTCTGAAATTAAGTTGATTAATCTCAAATACAAATGACGCTTTCTGAAATTAAATTGATTAATTTGAAATACAAATAACGCTTTTTGAAATTAAATTGATTAATGTAAAAGACAAATGACGCTTTCTGAAATTAAATTGATTAATCTGAAATACAAATGATGCTTTCTGAAATTAAATTGATTAATCTGAAATACAAATGATGCTTTCTGAAATTAAATTAATTAATCTGAAATACAAATAACGCCTTCTGAAATTAAGTTGATTAATCTCAAATACAAATGACGCTTTCTGAAATTAAATTGATTAATTTGAAATACAAATAACGCTTTTTGAAATTAAATTGATTAATGTAAAAGACAAATGACGCTTTCTGAAATTAAATTGATTAATCTGAAATACAAATGATGCTTTCTGAAATTAAATTAATTAATCTGAAATACAAATGATGCTTTCTGAAATTAAATTGATTAATCTGAAATACAAATGACGCTTTCTGAAATTAAATTGATTAATCTGAAATACAAATGATGCTTTCTGAAATTAAATTGATTAATCTGAAATACAAATGATGCTTTCTGAAATTAAATTGATTAATCTGAAATACAAATGATGCTTTCTGAAATTAAATTGATTAATGTGAAATACAAATGATGCTTTCTGAAATTAAATTGATTAATCTGAAATACAAGTCACACTTTCTGAAATTAAGTTGATTAATCTGAAATACAAATCACACTTTCTGAAATTAAATTGATTAATCTGAAATACAAATGACGCTTTCTGAAATGAAGTTGATTAATCTGAAATACAAATGACGCTTTCTGACATTAAGTTGATTAATCTCAAATACAAATGACGCTTTCTAAATTTAAATCGATTCATCTGGGACACAAATGACGCTTTCTGAAATTAAGTTGATTAATCAAAGATACAAATGACGCTTTCTGAAATTAAGTTGATTAATCTGAAATACAAATCACGCTTTCTGAAATTAAACTAACCAGTTCTGAAATACATATGGAGAAGGTGTAGTGAATGACAGCTGAGAACTGATTGTGTGTATGCCATTAATTAATGAAAGTTATATGAGTGCAATATGCCCGAGATTACGGAACTGAAATGTCACGTGTTACCTCGCGCTCTACAGGCTAGCTCCCGCCCGCGTTCTTCGGATCAACAACAGCCACTCCCCGCAGATCATAACGCTGCGTTATTAGGAGATTATGTATTGCTTGTCATTTGTCATTGGTTATTTGGGATGTTGTGCCTGTGGCCTATTGAAGACGATGTATAAAGTGAAAAATAGCAAACACTTCTGACATATTCTTCTGTTAGAGTTTAGTAGAGGAGGAAAGGCTGCAGAGTTGGCTCGAAACATTTATGCCGTGTACGAAGAATGCCATCGGAGAAAGGACTTCAAGAAAATGGTTCTGTCGTCTCAACACACAACATCCCCTACAAAAGTTTGCGTCTATCCACAGAAAATGATGTCATGCATCTGTTGAGATAAAGGAAGTGTCATGTACTCAGCGGCGAATTTTCAGGGGAGACAAGGGAGGCCATGCCTCCCCTAATATTTTGCCAGAACACAATATGACAATATTAATTCCAGCCGAATTAAGATCACAGACAAATTATAGCAAATTACGAACATTTTTCCTTTTATATTAATTTTATTATTCACTATGACATCAAGTCGACCACATCCAGTTGGTGATGCCCACTCGCTATACTGTAGATAGTACAAATAATTCGTGCCGAAAAATAACAGATAGCGCTGTAACATGTATAGTCGACATCTAGCAGCCTGCAGTGTCTATGCGAGAGTGGGAGAGAGGAGACAGCTACATCACTCTGCTCCCCGGTAACCATGACAACAGCAGTTCACCCAATAAGATAGCTAGTTAGCGGAGTGTTTAAACTTAACTAGAACGCGCGAGGGGAGGCGAATTTGGAGACGTCCTACCCACGCTGACAACTGTACTGCTGTATCGCTGAATATACCTCATTAATATCAGGAGCACTACTTAAATGAGTGGTTTGCGGGTGCAATAATTTAATAAAGATACAGTGTTGTAAACATAATAGACTATTAATATGTATTAATATTGGCAAATAGTTCCATAAAACATTCCATTATCACCACGTGAATCAGCAGGCTGTTTTTAGATTTATAGCCATAATATATAGCTAGATATAATAACGGATATTTGAATGTAACTCTAATAGTTTTGTAATATATTAACAGTATGTTGTTTATTTATATTTTTTCCCCGTAAAATCATATAAATTCCTAAACATAAGATTTAAAATCCTAAAACAATTCCTAAAACATAGATTGGAAAACCTAATTTTAGTTTCTTAAAACCTATAAATTCTGCGCTTGGTAATGAGGCACGTTACAGACCTTGTATTTTTAATACATGTAATGCAAACTCTCATCAATCACGTCTTGGCCTCCTCAACTTTCAAACCCACTATCCGCCACTGCATGTACTACGAATTGCTTCCCAGGAATGTAACCACAACTGCTGACATTTATTTCCAACAACTCAGACGCCTTGCGGCGACAATTGAAGAAAAACGACTGGGAAGATTGCATCAAGTGCTTCCGCAACACGATAATGCACGCGCGCACTCCACTAACACGACGGAAGCAACTATCCAGAAGCTTGGTTCGGAGGTGATTCCACATTCCTTCCGATCTTAGCCCTCAGATTGCACATTTCAATTCTCTAACCAGCAATCTTCAAGGGAACTCCTTTGATAACGAAGATGCATTACAAATTTAGCTTGACGACTTCTTTATCAATCCATCACTCTACAAGGTGAAGAAGTGTCGCATGCAGAGTCAGTGCAGTACCTAGGTCTGTACTTGGACAGAAAATTGACTTGGAATACACACATAAGCAACCTAGTGAAAAAACTCCGACATAAATTATATCAAGTTAAACATCTGTTGAAGGGTTCATCACTACTGCCGCTACACTTGAAAAGACATATATTTCTCATTGATCAGACCTATATGGATGTATGGCTGTGGTATATGGGGATCTGCATCCAATTCCCAAATCAGACGACTTCAGACAATACAGAACCGGGTCCTTCTTCTAATCGTGGAGGCACCCTGGTACAGCCGCAATGACAACCTACACGAAGACTTGAACGTGCCTACAGTTGAATCCACCCTGCGCAGCTCCTACATACGACTTCATCACTCAATGGTTAACCATCAAAATGACCTGCTTAATATCATCCCAGAACAACTTCCACCGCCTCGTCAAATAAGAAGGTTAAAAAGAAAAAGACACTCAGATCTGTTGTTTGAAGATTAACATTTTTGTTTTGTTTCACATTTTGCCAGAGGACAGTCATAGGACTGCAACCTCCATACATGTTTCTTGTGTGCTTTTATAGCATAGAATTTATAATTTTTAAGCACAATTGTATTGTACATAATTGTATAATAAAGTATTCTTATGATTGAAAAAAAAAACGACTTCTTTAACTCTAAACCAGCAGATTTCTTCAGACGCGGAACCGAAAAAACTACCCGAGTCTTGATAGAGAGTCATGGATAATGTAGAAGAATACATTACTGATTAATTTGTCTTCTGTTCATATAAAATAAAGCTTTTTCCACAGCGAAAAAATGCTGCGAACTTTTGCATCAACCAAATCGGTTCGTAGCTTGTAGTTACTGTGGTTACCACAGACACAAGGCTGTCTGTTGCATGCTACACGGATTTAATTGAATGCTCTTCTGTTCCAGAGCACGGGCGTTGTTTTCGGCGGTTTAATGACATTCAGTTAATTGAGATTTTGTAGGTCTATTGTGTTTATAATTGAACATCCTCTGTGTTCCTTTGCATCATTTTCATCAAATAAAACTACTCATTAAAAACAGGACATCGCTAAAGGACGACTATTAATAGACAGGTCAGAATATAATACGTAATAAAAACAAGGAGCATATTCATGATCACGCAATTTGCTCTTGCAACAAGATTTTACTTCATCATTTTTCTAAATTACATAAAAACTTTTTGTAACATTTTCGCCTGAGTTTCGATATGATCATTTTGTCATTACACGAACGTTTTTGAATCTTATTATTTAACGACGTTGTATCATCTACGCAGTTACCTACTGTTGGTGGGATTTGTGATATAGAAATGGTATTTTGCGAGATGAGTCCAAGAATGTAACATGGTATTACCTGACATTCGCCTTACGTTTGGAGAAAACCTCGGAAAAAGATCAACTAGATAAGTGAGTCTTAGATAAAACTCGAAATATAAATTACAGTATCGTTCATATAGTGAGAATCACATGCTAAATGTTCCTATTTATGAATTTATATGTGGTAAAGTTACCTTTAGTAACCAATCGGCGTACATGTAATATGTAAATATATAATTGGTACCAGAACTAATCAGTAAAATAAAGTTGGCAAATTTAGTTGTTATTTTCATTAAAACGTACATAACCTACTCTTTTAGATAGCCATTCTGAAGGTAGATATTAGGCGCGTCCATAAAGTAACTTTCCCACTCGTCCCACAGCTAGCAAACCATATGTTGCGCGAAGCGACTGCGTGTACGTGATCAATTTCAATCGGCGCTATGCCCTGTGCATTCAAAAACTTTATCATTGACCGCACTTAACACTCGGCGGGAGCTGGAATAGGAACGTCCATCTTCAAGCAATGCAACGAAGCTACTGAGAGCACTCGGGAAGTTCCGCTAGCGCATGCGCCATGCCAAAACAATACTCTATCACGTGCACGCAGTCGCTTCGCGCAACATTTGGTTTGCTAGCTGTGGGACGAGTGAGAAAGTTACTTTATGAACGCACCTCGTATTAAAAATTGACCGTTATATGGTATAGCATGCAAAAAGTACTTTTAACACCGACTTTTAACTATCTGTGCCAACTGTTAATGTTTCCCACCAGATATCACACGACAGCAGTCGTAATCGATGACTGAAGTGGTTCAAACAATTGCAGGCTACCTTTAAAAATGACTGTTTTTGGAAAAAATGGAAGAAATGTAGACACATACAGTAAATTAAACAAATTGCTTCAACAACTATTTTATTCAGCTCTGTGGTAGCGTATCTGCCTCCAAACTAACTGGTCCGAGTTCGATTTCCGGCGGTATCAGAGATTTTCTTGTAAAATTTCTACCTCAGGACTATGAGAGGTGGCGGTGCACAACTTCTAATCACTAAATTGTACTCCAATATGCATGGGTTAAATCCCAGATCTCTCCGCAGTGCATATGAAGAGAAGGCATATGTCACTGTTGATAGTGATTCATTCGTCAGTTTGACGGAGACGTTAAGCTTGGCGGCCGTCTTCGACAGGAGTAGGCTACATGCCAGAACCGGGTTTCCTCTTCTCCTTATCTTCATCTTCATTCTCACCCATTCCCTACACTACACTTACATATACACTTATCCTCGTACATGACATAACCCTCCATAGATACACATCATGCACAGCGTGACCCGCCCTAGTGGTATGCAAGTTCAAAATGGATCACAGTCCTGCCATTTATCTGCAATATGCGGAACCCGAATCACGTAAGTCAGGCATGTCAATTGATGCCCATAGGAGCAAGCGCGCGCTTTAGAGCCCAGGAGAGCCTGAGCGCTTTACTGCGGAAAGCAAAGAGACAGACGAAAGGGGTGGTATATGCCGCTTGGTCGAGCTATATTCAGGGATGGCCAGCACTGATTCAATAGATAAAGGGAAGAGAACTTATTATAACTGTATCCATGTTAATTTTTATATTTGCCTGAGAAGTATAAGTGCATTATAAGAATGTAAGTTTTAATTTTAATGCTCATTTTTCACAAGTTTGATTTTTTTATTCAAAAGAAATAGTTTCTCAACTTTTCATATAGAAAAGTGAAATTTTCAGATATAGGCCTATTTATTTAGTAGCCTTACAGAATGTTTTCGTAAATCTAATATACCGTATATACGTATTACTGAAGATAGTGTATTGAAAATTTTGAAAATATTCGCATGGAAATTGTTTGTAAGGAAATGAATTAACAAAGCAACTACTGTTACATCATAAGCAAAAGATACGTGCCCATGTGTTGTAAAAATGTCAGCTCTATAGCTTCAGCAGATTTCGAGGAAATAATTTAATATTCTGATGATAGGAAGTTGCTCACAAATATCACCTTAAAAGCATAATGCGATAAGAGTTTTGTTATGTAATATTAGTTACACTTAAAACAGATACAGTACCTTGGTAACTTTGCTTTGTACTGTAATATTGTTTTGATTAGTTTATTGATTACTTTTGTAAGGCTAAAAATACCATCAATATAAATTCCAACTTATCATGTCATACTCAATCTCTTTCTTTGGAATATCACTTTCCTTATGAATGATGTGTTTCATCCACTTAATACAGTATAATATTATACTACTATGGAATTTAAGTGAATATTCCTTCT
This sequence comes from Periplaneta americana, assembly GCF_040183065.1. Lineage (NCBI taxonomy): Eukaryota > Metazoa > Arthropoda > Insecta > Blattodea > Blattidae > Periplaneta > Periplaneta americana. Next base: position 174,593,101 of record NC_091118.1, on the reverse strand, counting down.
TAACTCTCTATTATGTTATTAAGATTTAAAACACAAGTGCAATATTAAGAAATCAGTGTTATTACTTTTGTTTTACAGACAATATAGATTATATTAAACAGAAAGAAGCCATATAAAAATAACGACATAAAATTTCACGTTCCGTTTGAAGTTTGTGCACCACTGTTTTCTTAATCCATCAGGTTGCTTATTCATATACACAACCCTTCCTCTTTCCATACTTAGCGCTTGCTGCCCGCGCACGACGTCAAGGTCAGAAAAATGCGCTTGCTTTGACATCACTGACGTAAGTGAAGTGAGTAGGCATTAGATACACACACTATTTGCACACTTGCAAATGTTTGTCTATTTTATACCACATAAACACTTCCCCAAGTTTCACGTAAATCGTAGTATAACTGTAAATATATATTTAGAATCTACTAGAATCTAGTTACACCCTGTATAACTGCACACATAAATGTTTCACAGTTTTCACTCAAATTCGATTGCCCTCTTTCCGAAATGTGTTAGATTGGACTATATAAAAATAACGAGTTTAAAATGAGATCTTTCTATTAAGCTAACAGCTTCTGCCTATCATGCATCATCGTATTTACTGAAGTTGCTACATACCGTAATCGATTAAACTGTGTAGGCGCCCATCTCAAATTTATTCGCGTAGGTTTCGCTTTTTCTGCTTGTCGCCAGCAAACAAGACTCCACCTGAAAACAAGGAAAAGCTGCTCTTTGATACTGCGCAAGCTTTGTGGTGGCAGTGTAGGCGTTGATGCGCAAAATATTTGTTCCAACAACACTGCAAGTCGGCTGAAAAACTGCATGTATTTTTAATGTCTTGCAGTGGCAATTTCATGGCGAGAACTATAGGGAAACAGTTCAGTAATACTCTACGTTTGTATAGTAACTGTACTATGAAATAAAACGAAGCAAATCAGTTCTGTAATAATTGATGTGTTTTTCAGGAGTAATGTTACGATAGGAAGTGGAAAAGCAGATCAGGAATGAGTCGTTTGCCTTTTAATAAATCGCGTATTGAGATTTCAAACACCATTTTTAGCAGAAATGGTTATATTTCATTGTACATTTCCCTAATATTTTTTATCCTTTGTGTTTCTTTTTGGTTTCCGAGATAATAGCAATATCAATTTTTCTTTCTAGTAATTATTGCGACACTGATAATTTTATTCCTGTTACTTAATAGATATGCCTCTAACATTCCAGCTTACAGTTTTTACATTCTTAATAATAAATCTGTTTGTAACCTTGTCGTTGTAGCTAGAATCAATCCGTAATTCTTTCTTGTTGTTTTTTGATTAATGAAAATTACTTTTGAGCTGGTTTTAGTCAAATCTTAGAGCTAGATCATACCTGCACAAACAGCGCTCAACGAGCGCGCGCGCTCCTTCGGAGCGGGAGAGCCGTGTTTTCCGCTCGCCGAAACGGAGAGGAAGATACGTCAGCGTGACATAGACTTGCTATAGGTAGAGGAGAGGGAAACGACCATTCAGCTATCTAGTGGAGTGCAGTGTGTAGGCCTATTCTCAGTAACTGTTTCACGTTGCTTACCTACTGCTACAAGTACAGTATGGAGGAATCTAAAAGACAGAACATAACATTTAACATTTAACGATTTACAGCTCGAACTTATTGATTTTCAATGTGACCTAAGGGCTAAAGATCCTTTGAATACTACTACTAGCCTGGTTGAGTTTTACAAGACTGAACATTAGCAATAATGTCCACGAGTACACAGGCTGGCTGTGAAAATGATTGGTATGTTTGGCTCAACATTTATATTTGTGAGCAACTGTTTTCTATAATCAACTTTAATAAGGCAGATATCGAACATCTGTAGCTGATGCTTCATTGCTGTAGGCCACTGTTCCTTTTAGCTGCCAACAGCATAAAATCCCGTTTTGATGTACAGACAAATAAAAATATAACAAAATGGTATAGTACATTTAAGTAACTATAGTATTTCTATTATTTCTGTAAAATAAATATTTCTTAATTAATAATAGTCCAAGATAGTTTTGCAAACACTGAACGGGAATTAATTTCATAAATACTCGTAATAGTACTTCCTTTTGTGTATATTTTGTACGAGATCACCCCTTCTTCCAGTCCACCCTTATACAGAGCGCAGCTAATATCTGCTTTTCGCTCATGAGCTGTGAGCCGGCTCGGAGAGTGCAAACCTTGTGCAGGCCTGAGCTAGACTGAGATAATATTAAATTAAATTGATTTGAATTATGAAAAGAGACTTCGGGGAAAAAATCACGGTGGATACAGGATTATATGACAACTCATAAAAATATCACTCGATTATGGCAATGAAATATGGATTTTAAATGAAAGAAATCGACAAAGACCTGAAGCGGCACAAATGCGCCTTTTGAGGCCGTTACTGGGTTTTACTACAGAAGACTACAAAAAAAATGCATCTATTATGGGAAAACTATGATAGCTGGCATAACCGAGGCCATAATGAGGTATCAACGAAACTGGTAAGATCACCTGGAACATGTGGAAAGAGACATGACCAATAATAGCTTTCAAGTACACCTCCAACAGGTCGTACAACCAAGGAAGACCAAGACATTGCGTCACCGGTTGAACCGAGAAATTCTTCAAATTTAATGTAACAGATCATATGGCCTATCACGAAACTGTTAATGACATCCAATAAATTAAGGGGTTAGATACAGCTTACAACAGAACAATTTTTGGAAATATTCAACATTTTTTCCCCCATTACTGTATCTTGTAAAATAATGAAAATTAGTATGGGTAAAATACTGTCCTTCAGCTATATGAAAAAATATTTTTATGATTTAAAACAAAATTCAAAATTCACTGTGTAGTGATGAAGCGTTTCCCTCATAACTCAAAAACTATCCAACATTCTGTGATGAAATGTTTTGTGTGTATTTATGCATGTCATATCTACAATATGATGCAAAATCACTTCTCTACTTTTGATAGATTGTCTGATAAAAATAAATTCATTTCAAAAAATGGTCAAATATCAGTATTTTCTTCTAATACAAAATAAAAATAATATATAAGTATTATTTATTAAGGAATGTAGTTGAAAGGGTATGATATTGTAAACGTGAGTTTCAGCAATAAAATAAAAGAGAGAGAACATGAAAAAGTTAAAAAGTTTATGAGTTGTGAGGAAAACGCTTCATCACTGCACAGTGAACTGCCACCATTTTGAATTTTGAAAAAAAAAAATGTAAATCGTAAAAATATTTTTTCGTATAGCAGGAGGACAGTATTTTACACATACAAATTTTCATTATTGTAGAGGATAAAATGTTGAATATTTCCAAAAATTTTACTGTTGTAAGCTGTACCTAACCCCTTAAGGAGAAAACGCAGAATATACGCACAGATATTCGGTATTTTCGTTGAAATCTAGAAATATATTTTCAGATAGGCATTCCTAAAGGCAGATCTTTTAACGCCAGGCAAGCGTGTTAAAAATTGACTTCATACGATAGCGTGCGAAAAGTGTTTTTAATATTAGTGTGAAAATTACTTTTAACACTAATGCGAATCCGAAAAGCATTTTAACACTAGTTCGAAAAGTATCTTTAACACCGACTTTCAACTACTTTCGCCGGTTGTCAATTTTTCCCCACCAAATGTCACACGGCAGCAATCGGAACTGATCAATAAAGCTGTTCGAATAATAATTGCAGACCTATTATTAAAAATGATTGTTTTTGCTTAAGAAATGTACACTAAAATAAATTGCCTCCACAACTATTTTATTGATAACTGTATGAAATAATTTAATAATTGAACTTGATTATAACAATAGAGAACATCAGGGTTACATCACAGTCTACTACATACAGTCGCGAAGCTCAATATATAGTAAAAATGCAAACATGGATAGTTGCCCACCATTAGGATCGCTACTAGCGCCTCATCATCGCAGATCTCTCTCCTAGCAGCCGACAAAATATGTTACACTTTCGTTGTGCTCTTTTGGAAAAATTAACACCTTCCTTCCATTATTGAAATATTATATGCATAAAGTTAATTTATTATTTTAATGAAGTATATTAAATTCCACCATAAACTAGAAGATACCTGCAAGAAATAGGTTAATATTATTTTTGTTTGTGCAAAACGAAGTGAAATTTACTATAATCGCTTCACTCATTCAAGATTATAGCGATAATTAACTATGAAACCAATAAATATTAATTTGCATTTCCCTTTACAACAATAATAATGGAAATATGAATTAATGGATTAACTTATGTACGTGTACCGGTACTTGTAGTGTAGGCTTACGTAGTTGAGGTTAAGCAATAAGCTTAATAATCACACCAGAATTGGAAATAAAACGTGATTAATAAATGTTATTGTAACAGACTTTTTCTACGTCTCTAATAAAGTAACAAATAAAAATAACAACAAAATTAACAACTATAATTAAAAACATATCCTTTGAAGAAAAAGTAGGCCTAAGCAATAATAATCCCACCAGAATTGAAAATAAAACGTGATCAATAAATTTCATTAAGACAAACTTAATTTTTCTACGTCTCTAGTAAAATATTATTATTCCAATTATTGTATTTTAGCCATTAACATTTTCATTACAACCAATAACGAACATTTCACAAGCATCAATGTGAAAAACGCAACGAGCTAGCACTCGATGGAAATACGATTCAGTCCAAAGTCGACCGTGGACAGTCTATTGTTTCTAGTTGCTAACCGCTTGGAGCGCTTTATCACGAGATTTGCAAAAAACACCTCAAGCTTCGCGACTGTATATAGTAGACTGTGATTACATCCGGGGACCTCTCGATCTGTAATACAATGTTCTACCACTGAGCATTAATAACGCTCTGTTGGTATGTCTTAAAGCTTTGCTATTAGTGTGAACGCAGTGGAAAAGTAGTGAGAATTGTCTCTATACTAGCAAGATCGAACGGTTGTCTAAGACAACACTGTATAATACACATGCTAAAAATGATTTTATTTTGTTCATAGGGCTTGCTTCACTCGGCCTACGGCCTCTTTCCGCAAACATCCCTACTCACAAAAGGATCAAAAATATTTTACCTTTAAATTTCGCGCAACAAGGAAGTTAATAAAAATAGTTGAAACCTATTCCTATTAAATCTTGATTTTTTAAATTTATTTCCTCAAATATAGACCAACTACTGCTTGAAGAAAATTTAAATATGAAGAAAATCTGTCCACTTGTTTGGGAGAAAACACTACACATAGACACACATATGGCATGCCAAAATCTCTTGTTTGATATCACGGATGATGAAAATGTGTATTTTTGTGATAGGCCTATTATCGAAATAGATTTTCCTCGGCATCAAAACACTTCATATAATGAGAAAAGGAAACATTTATTTACCGTCCACGGGACTGTGTGATTGTCGGTTGACATGTGATTGTCCTGTGATGTCTCTGCAGTGGACCTGCGCCATGCCGATCATATGACCAGCGAAGGCCTCATTTGTGAGATGTTTAGTGTACGATCAAATTAATCCCAAGGGCAAGGCACACCGCAATGGTACGCGCTATTTCATCTCAAGTCGAACGAAATATAGAGAAAATTGACCTTGCAATTTTTAAATACAATGAAACTTTTTCTGTCCATTGACAACTGTGATACAATGCTTTGTGCAAAGTTTGAGGCATCAGAACTTCATAGTGTTTAAATTAAAAATATTTAAATTTGTCGTATTTTCATAAAATTAGCAACTTTAAACTGTTGTGGCTCCGAAACCCTTTCACCCAATGATCAAAATCGTGGTTTATTTTGATGCTGAGAAATTATAGTTGATATTGAAAAAACAGTTTTTCTTACTTTTTATGGAAATGGAGAAATTTAGATTTTTCTTCATTAAGACGCCTTTGCCCACGAAAAAATATTTTAAAAATATATGGTTAGATTCCGCATCGAAAGTACAAATAAACACATATTTTTTACTGGTGCACCGTTGATAAGAAAGTGTTGAACATATCAAATAAAGAAAATAAATAGTACGCGCGTGAACTAACCAGCTGATTCTAGGTAGTCGAGATAAGCAAGGCCAGGAGACAAACACGTGATGTGTCGTCTAGCAGTCATGGCTGGGCTAGCTTTATCACAAGTTTTCATAAACACAGTAGTAAAATGACGCCCAATGCTCGCTTATCTTCATCTCTCGGCCAGTGTGTGGGGTACTGCGCCGTTCAAGTCTAGGCGTGTGAAAATAATTTATTTAATACCCTCGAAACTTATTGCCGAGCCACTAAGCAAACAATGTCGAATCCCTCTTAATAATGCAAGGTTTTTTCTCAATATTTTTTACATTTTTACAAATGGGCAAAAAGCCTAAAAGTAAGTAAAATCAGATTATCTGTCTCTCTGTATACAATAAAAATAAGTATTACTTCTTATCATAACCTACTAAATGTCAGCTTCAAAAGGAGCTCCCGTTCAATGTTCTGCAGTAGGGCCTAAATGGTTCCAGAGTTCTGAGCGCTGAAAGAGGCTTGTTTTTATAAAATACGCTAAATTTGTCGCTCAGTAGTACGAAAACCGTTTGACTTTCGATACTATATTTTTGAAAATGCACTCTCCTCAGCACCTTGTATAAATAGGGAAAAAATTAGAGTATTAACCACTTCCCTTATTATCCCGAGTTAACTCGGGTTGCTAACATGTGTCAAAATTTATTAACCCGAGTTAACTCGTTTGAGTCCCATTGTCTACTTACTTCATAGTGATTTTTTAAGTATGTAAGAAAATTAGTGATATACAGTGATTCTGTAATATTAAATGACCTCTTTACGAAAATAAAAAAATATGACACTTTTTTTCACAAAACTGGTAAAATAAATAGTAAGGGAAGAGGTTAAAAAAATGCGAGGTTTTTTACTGATCGATTTCATATGGAATAGCCCGTACGTAAGTCGTACTAAAAGAGAAAGTTCTGAGTAAGATGAAAATAATGAGAAAAGAAAAATATGCAAATCTAATTTTTCAGGTAAGGCTCCCTGTAAAGCAGATTTGAATAATTTCAAGGGAAAAATTGGTCCGGGGCCGGGTATCGATCTCGGGACCTCTGGTTGAATGTCGGATCGATACCCGGCCCCGGAACAATTTTTCCCTTGAAATTATTCAAATCTGCTTTACAAGGAGCCTTACCTGAAAGATTAGATTTGCATAATATATACGTTACTGTGTACGTTAACAGAAAACCACAATTTCAAGTCACACAGAGTTTGTGTGCACTCGATGTGGGTCTCTGGCGTTTCGTCAGCCCACGCGAGTTGTGTGGATAAAAAGGGAAAAGTTGAGACGGTGTCGGGTGGAGTTCCCGGGTAGCTCAGTTGGCAGAACGCTGGTACGTTCAACCAGAGGTTCCGGGATCGATACCTGGCCCCGGAACAATTTTTCCCTTGAAATTATTCAAACAAAAATATGTTACTATATGGCTATAATAGAACAATGGGGGAATGACACGTGAAACACAAATATTCTGGGCCAATCTTTCCCACATCCGCTTCTTTCACCACAATTATAACATTTGCTGCGGATCGAAACGTTGTACCCTGTAGTGGGAAGCCGTCATCTGACCGAGGTCTGGCTGGATGATTCTGTGGCGAGAAACAGCGCTTTGAAGGTTATAGGTCATTTACTGGGAGTACAAATTACATATTGATTATTGAAACGTCATTACTGAACTAGAAACAAGAGCAGAATTCTGTAGGATGTGAGTTAATACCCGTAACCAAATGCTTCCCACACAAGACCCGGAGTTAAAAGTTCTGATAGAAACTGCAGACATAAAATATGAAAGGTTTACACAGTGACGTCAACTACTGGGATTTGCATTTCTACAGCTAGCTAACTTGAACACTAGAACTTGCATGAGAGAACTCTGCAATTTAACACATAAAATATATGCTTGCATTTATCTTTGGCTGGAAACGGATGCGCTTTTATACCCTAGTAACTAGAGCCCGGATGTTTGGGAAAATGCCTTTTTTACTGGATTGGAGTAAATCATTATTTGCATAGATATAAATGTGATTTGGAGTAAATCAAAGTGATAGGGCCAATTTTTATTTTGCCTTTTTAATAATAATAATAATACCTTTTTTGTCATTTTAAAGCAATATTTCTTGTTTATTTGCAATTTTCTAATTAATTGTAATGTAATGGGTATGGATTTAATTTAACTTATTGGGTTATTTTACGACGCTGTATCAACATCTAGGTTATTTAGCTTCTGAATGATATGAAGGTGATAATGCCGGTGAAATGAATCCGGGATCCAGCACCGAAAGTTACCCAGCATTTGCTCATATTGGGTTGAGGGAAAACCCCGGAAAAAACCTCAACCAGGTAACTTGTCCCGACCGAACTTCGAACCCGGGCCACCTGGTTTCGCGGCCAGACGCTCTGACCGTTACTCCACAGGTGTGGACAATGTGTATGGAATTTAAATATTTGAAACAATGACTAAAAGTAATTTATTTCGGTGCTTAATCTGTTAATAAATAATCGTGCTTTAATACTATTGGTGTAATATGAATAATGATCGACAATCCACAGTTACATATATAATATTGTCATGTCTTCACGATACCAACAATCAGCTTTATCATCATCATCATCCGTCACGAATTAGGTCTGTGTAGACCTGTTCGGCCCCATCTAGCAGTCTTCTAAAGAGTCTTCCTAGCTGTCGATGTCCTCTGGGTTGATATTGCATCATCATTTTGGGGATTCCTGAATTGTTCATTCGTTTTACATGGTGTAGCCAATTTAGTTTGTATCCGTTGATTTTTTTCTTCTGCTGACTTTACTTCTAATTGTTGCAATATTTCTTCATTCCTTTTTCGATCTAAAAGAGTATATCCTGCTGTCCGTCTGAGAAATTTCATTTCCGTTGCTTTGATTCTGCTCATATCTCTTTTCCTTAATGTCCAAATCTCACTTCCGTATAATAGAGAGGGTAATGCTAGAGTATTATATATTTTAATTCTTGTGGATTACAAGCCTGTCCAGAGGCTAAAAGTGGCAGCCCCACTACTGGACTGCCTAACTATAAGGCTAGTAACCTATCTTAGGGAAAATTACATTACTTTCAAACCTCAGAAAAGCAGTGTAAGGAATCAGCTTCATAATTTTAAATATTAAGCTCGTTCTCATAGAAGTTGTCACGTAGCATTTCCAATTGTTTGGTTTCATATTTTCAAATCTTACTGTTATAATTTTGTGCTACACGTGTTTATTATTGTAGGAGAAAGAAATTTGAGTGAGGAACAGTCAGTTATTGTCGGGTGACAGAAGTAAACCTCATGCGTAACGTTAGTGAATTTGGTGCCCATGTGTTTTCAACCGATGGAACAGTTTTGTTATGTGAGGTTTGTGAAAATACAGTTAATCACGAAAAAAAGATTTTATAAGTCAACATGTGTCACCTACGAGTTCTGTTGATATAATTTAAATTTATTGCTAAAATATATTATGCCGTTTTAAAATTTATAATGCCTTTTTCAAAGATTATTGTACTTTTTTTTTTTCATTTTATTGCCTTTTTTGCCTGCCTACTTTAACTGTTATAAATGCCTAAACATCCGGGCTCTAGTAATAACTAACCATTTATTTCCTAAAGAATTAAGCAAAAGATTAATGTACCGAACGTAGGTAAGAAATCCGCCGCTGGCAAAGAATTCAGATTTTGAAATACATATCACTAAGGCACATTAACTGAGTAGCAAGAACGCCGGAGTTCCGGATTCATATCCTGGCGATTCCAACTGAAATTTTTGGTAGGCAAAGAAATTGTCATATGGTAATGAATATTCGAACTGTTAACAAAACAATTAATTTCTAATAAATGAATTATACATTATTCAATACAGTACATTATTAACGATTTCTGCGCTGTTACATGAGTAGTAGCATTTCAAGTTGCTTCCGCTGCTGTTTCTGCGTCTATTGCTGCTACTACTGCTATTATCAACACCACCACCACCACCACACTACTACTACTACTGCTACTACTACTGCTACCGATACTGCTGTTACTACTACAACTACGAACGGACCCGGGTTCAAATCCTGGTAGGACAAGTTCCCTGTTTGAAGTTTTTCCGAGGTTTTGCCTCAACTAGTTGAAATAGAATTTCAGCGTTGGACTTTGGACTCATTTCGTCATCGTAACTGCACTTTCTCTCTGTCATCATTATATCCTTTTCTTTCCCTTATTTTGGTCTTGCACCGTTGCAGAGTCGGCTGCGGAATGATAACAAATTTAGACACAGTAGCGTGTGGTCATTAGTTGCTGGTTGTGGTGGGCTCTCGCCTGGGGCTTATAATGGTCGTGGGACCTGGGGTTCAGAGACCGCGGTAATGCCTACGCGAAAGGCAAAGGGACTCCGTAGGCTGTAGGGGAGTTCGGAGGCGTTCTCAGGGTAGTAAAATGGGTCCACCCAAACGGCCTACGTGCGAGGGCAGTTCCCAATCAGTGCTCCTTTCCTTAAGGGAGACTAATAGATAGATGCTATCACTGATATTACTACTGATACAATTACTACCGTAAAATTTATAAACTCATATTTTTATAGCGTCAGAATACTTTCTATGGTGAGGAAGTAAATATACACCTTATGTATTACAATTTAATTAGGACTGAAAAATTGTTATTTAACGGCTGTTGCAAGAAGTCGTTAACGTGGATACAAGTAGATACTTAAGACGTATGCTAATAAATCGCTTTTCGAAACATGTTTAAATGTCGTAACTGATGTATATGTAAAAAGATGTCAGGGACGTAAGTTTTTCTCATAAATGTTGAAAGTTCTCAAACTGGACTGAATTTTGATTCCCTGGCCTCCTAAAGTATTACAAATAGTCTTGTCTATAAGCTGGGAACTAGCAGTTTTAATAATGCTGCATATGAAGATAGTATCTCAGGGTCAACTGTGGTCAGCAATGTGAATTTAATTGATCGTGATACATAATGGATTTCTCCGAATAATATGTTCGCTTAGGAAATCAGTCTGGTCAATAAGTTCTTGTTTAATTCTGTCATGCGTTCAAGACCTACTGACGTCGCGTCTTTGGCTACAAGAGCGATTAGCTAGCCTTCCGTCCTTCGATCCCCGATCAGGTCGTGATGGAATTTGTGGTGGACAAAGCAGACGTTGCAGAGGGGTTTTCTCGAGATACTCCCGTTTTTCTCTATCATTCCACCTACACTCTCCACTTCTCCCTATTTCATCTATCAACCACAATAGTAAAAATAGGCTGGGGTGAAGTCTTGGGGGTAGCTAGTACGGGTTTCCGATGCTGATATAGGAAGGGCTTGGGGCTCTGGTCCCCTGGGGCACATCAGGCTATTCGCGTGCGGACGGGACTTGACTATATCAGGGGCTGAGGAAGGATGACCCATCTGTCAGCGTCGGATTCACGAATGTCGCCCACCTGTCGAACTTGGACAATCATCGCATATAAGGGGGCACAATGGTCAAACTGCGCCAGATCCAGCCAAGCCAAGCCGAGACCTAATGACGGGCCGTCTAAGATGGTAGTGTGATTATGATTAACCAAACTTGCCAGTTGTTCGAGGTTAAAAATTGGACAACTATGTTCGTAAGAGACCACCTGTACAATCACGGGGCAACCAGTGGTACTCGGTCGTAGGTTTCATATTCCGATTGGGCCGATTTCTCGAGTGAGTTTTTTCCAAGCTTTTACCCAACTACGAGTATAAGGCGAATGTCAAGTAAACCCATGGCTAATATTTGGACTCGTAAAATATTATTTCTTTCTCACCAGTCCCACCTATAGGGGATACAGCATCATTAAATAACCGATTAAAATATCTCTTAGTAAACGATAGAAATACTGATATGAAATCATGGAAAGGAAAATAGAGCTGGGAGATCCATAGAACAGGCTGGGGTAGTAGGCCTACGGATTTCCGATTCTGATGGAGGAAGGACTTGGGCCTACACTTCCCGCCTGGGATCTGCATGCATGAGTGACGTCATGCGGTGGGTAGAAGCAGTACTATAGTATGTGCTCGCGCATGCGCACTCTCTGCTTTACAGACGAAGCTAACGGCCGCTATGCCTTCAGATTCCAGGCGACTATTGTACTCGTATGACGATGGGACTTGGCTGTCAGAATTGAGGCAAAGTGGCTCACCTGTCAGTATCTGATTCACGATTGCCTCCAAGGCCATCTGTTGGACTTGAACGATCGTCGCACATACATTATTATTACAGAGTGTTTCAAAAAGGACTTTATAAATTTAGAAGCCTATAGAAATTTATTCACATATCTTACAGAAATGGTTGAAGTGTCATTTTAAGTTTCTATTCTTCAAATCTGCTTTACAGGGAGCTTTACCTGAAAGACTAGATTTGCATAATATATACGTCACTGTGTACGTTAACAGAAAACCACAAATCCAAGTCACACAGAGTTTGTGTGCTCTCGATGTGGGTCTCTGGCGTTTCGTCAGCCCACGCGAGTTGTGTGGATATAAAAAGGGAAAAGTTGAGACGGTATCGCATGGAGTTCCCGGGTAGCTCAGTTGGCAGAGCGCTGGTACGTTCAACCATAGGTCTCGGGATCAATACCCGGCCCCGGAACAATTTTTCCCTTGAAATTATTCAAATCTGCTTTACAGGGAGCTTTACCTGAAAGAATAGATTTGCTTAAGTTTCTACTAATCAGTTATTTTCGTTCGCTGCGACTACCGTTTGTGATATGACAGAAATCCAATCTATAGTCAAAGTCTTGCCACACACACAAGCTAATAGATAAGGAATCACTTCTGCAACTGCGGCATTAATTCGATTTATCAGCTCAGCGAGATGGGCAGGTAAAGGAGGAACTAACACTCGATTTTTGACGAACCCCCCCACAGGAAAAAATCGAGAGGGTTCAGATCTGGTGAGCGAGGTGGCCAGGCAGTTGGTCCTGCACGACTGATCCAACGACCTGGGAAACGCCGATCAAGTAGCTCACGAATCTCGAAGCGGTAGTGAGATGATGCCCCATCTTGCGTGTAGTGAATGCATCATCTTGCTCATTTTCGCCATCTGCGGAATGAGAAAATTTTCGAGCATATCTTGACACACAATACTGTCTGTGGTGAATTTCGTATTAAGGCACTACATGAGTCAAACTTGATGTATTGTCTTTAAAATGACATAGAACCGATATTGTAATATATGTGGATAAATTTGTACAAGCTTCTAAAGTTGTAAAGTCTTTTTCGAAACAACCTGTATTATTATAGGCTGCATAACGGCTAATGTATGCTTAAGTGCAAGAATCCTTCCCTGATTTAGCTCTCGGAAATCCAAGCCAATCCAAACTACTAGCTCTTTGATGACAGCGAAAGACTGTAGTATCCGAAAGAAGATATTACAAGGAGACAGACTGGTGGAAGATCATGTAATAGATGGAAGGATAGCATTAAGAAGGACGCAGTTTCTCTTCTTCACATAAAGTATCGGAAAATGACATTAGACATCGGAGGAAGAAAGTTGATTCGTTTACCCATATGGGTCCCATAACAATAATGGAGTAGATGAGTTCACTGTGCCACCATCCCGAATCATTTCAGGGACCCCAGGTGAAGGCAGGTGAAATTCAAGATATTCCACTGTCCATCCTGCAGATGGTCTTTGACAATATTAAGAAGCATGTCCAAATATGTCTTCAGGCCCGTGGGTACATTATTTTGTCATCTGCTGCAGGAAGAATTACAACATAGTACATGAAACTTTTGGGACATTCTATACTACTACTAATACTATTCCTGCTGATGCTGCTGCTGCTGCTACTACTATTACTACTACTACTACTACTACTACTACTACTACTGTACTACTACTACTACTACTACTACTACTACTACTACTACTACTATTACTACTCCCACCTATACATGCAATCCATATCATCATCTCTTCGAATAAAATGAGTTGAAAAATGTCTGCGCCTATGTCTGATGTCAGAAAAAGAAATACAGAGGAAGATAAATTAGCACACTAAATTAATTAACGAAGTTTTTGTACGATATGAAAACAATTTCCTTATAGACATCTGTCTTCCCTTCTGCCTTAGTGAGAATGCAGTCTGCGTGGGTATTCCGAAGAATTCTTTCGCCTGGGGCGTTCACAGCTGGTCATTTTGACGGACTTTTATTGTGGCTGATAAATGTTTTGTTTGCAATAGAGCTGTCGGGGCCAAACTGTTAGCCTTGAAGTCGCAGGCCGCCGCGCCGCCTCAATTGTTACGCGGATGAGGATCTGCAATGTGGCATTACCGGTCCGTCTTCTGACGCTGGTAATATTGGTTCTCGAGGTTGCGGTTTCGAATCTTGCCCGAGGCAGCACATGTTTTACATCTTATCTCATCAGTATCATATCATGGGATGACCATCTGCTTGTTAAGTAATCCATTGACTAGAAAAAAGAAACATTACAGGTAAGAGCAGTGCACATTCCCAGCAAGTTGGGTGCTTGAATTATAAGAAGGGCAAGTAAGAAATAGTACACAACATACAGTGTAGCAAATAAGGAAAATATAGATAAGATAAAATAAAGACAAGGAGTCTCGTATGGACTAATTAGTTCATATAAAATTTTTTGTTCAGAATCACCAATATTATCACTCCTCAAACCATGTACCTTTCCTCCTGACTCACCCTGTATATTAAATCAATAATGAGTAGGGCTAGGATTTTGATGACCTATAAATCATGAAAAAATGTCCTAAAACAATGCATTTATGACCTAAAAATCTTAAAAAATGTCCTTAAAATGCCCCAAAAATTGTTCTTACATAATTGGCTTAGTAGGATAAGAGGTTTTGTACTACTTCATATTTAGACTAGTAATTAAATTAAATTCTAGTACCAACATTCAAGTTTATTTAATTTTATATAATTTTTTCGAAGTAGTACACTTTCATTAATTATTTTAGTCCACCACAAGGACCGCTGTTCTTCAGTTGGTTCCCAAACAATATATCAACAACGTGAGTAGGTTCCCCATGTTCAAAAAGCAACAACGTGAGTAGATTCCCCATGTTCAAATGTGTAGGCTACCTCCGTGGAAAAAGATTGAATGTAACATCAAATATCAATAACACGAGTAGGTCCCAAGATTGTGTGGGACGGGGATGTTAATCGATCATGTAGCACAGTAGTGGCAGTGTTCAAATATCAACAACGGGGATGAGGTAGGCTAGTTATTGCCTATAACGCCACCTATAATAATCGATCATGACCCGTGGCTTCATCTATATTAAAATATAAATGACGATCATAAGTTTCAGTGATTAGCAGAGTAGTGACAGTGAAAGTACAGGACAGCCGTGGCTTCATATACGTTGAAATAGAAATATCGATCATAAGTTTCAGTGATTAGCAGAGTAGTAACAGTGAAAGTACAGGACACGTTTGTTACAAATTATTACCAGTAAAGAAATGAAATTATGAAGTTATTCGACGCAGCGTGTCCACCAAGCACAAAACATTTTTAACCTATCTACTACTGCAGACAGTAGTTGATGGTCCTAAGTCTGTATAAAATGGGAAGGAAATGTTTTCTGCCTTGGTCTAACGCGGGAACCAATTGCAGTACACAGATGAAATCAACCTGGAACCAACTCGGGTGTAGCTCTGGGACGAACTGGGAACCGACTCACAGATTTGGGAACCAATTCCAGTACGCCCACTAGGACACTCTTATCCGGAATTAGCAGGTATAAAGGAGTCTGTATTAAAGGGGTGGTTGGAGTGTACTACGTTAAAATGGCAATATTTGTGTAGAAAAACGATTTAAATATTATACAAAATAATGGGTATTAGCCACCAGCATAGCTTGGTCGGTTAAGGCGCTTGCCTGCCGATCCGGAGTTGTGCTCGGTCGCGGGTTCGATTCCCGCTTGGGCTGATTATCTGGTTGGGTTTTCTCCGAGGTTTTTCCCAACTGTAAGACAAATGTCAGGTAACCTATGGCGAATCCTCAGCCTCATCTCGCCAAATATCATATCGATATCACCAATTCCATCGACGCTAAATAACCTCGTAGTTGATACAGCGTCGTGAAATAACCAAGTAAACATATAATGGGTATTAATGGACAAAATATGTAGACAAAATATCAAAGGAAATAAACATTATTTTATATTAATAATGGGGATTTATGGCCAAAATTAAATGAAAATACCTAAAAAAATGTCCAAATAAAACAAAAGATGCACTTATGAGTTGAAACAGGCGCAAAATGCAAAAAAATGCCCTAACAAATGTGTCTTAAAACACTCAGTTTATCACATAACATATAAATACTAAAGCAGCTTTGTTTTTGGCTTACTAGAAAAAATATGTAGAGTAAACTTATCTAATTCCGTGATAATAAGATTTTATTACTATTATTTCCATATGAAGACACAAAATAATATTGTTTATTACTGTAAACATTTGTTCAAACGTCGTAATATGACAATCCGTGAAGTAATAACTAATAGCTGTGTTTACGTAGAGAGCAAAAAAAATTAAAAGTATCACTCACATTTCATTTAATTCCGAGATATTTACTTAATTCCGTGACACTGTAACCTTAATTCCGTGACACAATAGTGTACATAAAATAAAGACAGAAAAATCTTACACTGTGACCTTGAACATTAACATGAACGTAATTATCCTAATTAAAGTTATTCATTATTCATATAATCAACTTGAATCATCAAGATCAACATCAGAAGTGGCACAACTATTACACATAAAACATCAACATCAGATTCTGCAATTTGATACTTCTCATGATATGTTTTCCCACAGAATGAGCAAGCAATCCAATTTTCATTATTTCGTTTTTAGACGTCAGCATTATAGGATCCGTTACAAACTCCACAAACCCAATTTTCATCGTTAGAACTAGCTCGTGATGTGGATGCGTTTCCTTGAGAAGATTTTATAGACTTCTGCGGTGAAGCATCAGCTGGTGGTTTGGTTGGTAGCGTAAGGCACTTGGCTCTGACATCTATTTTGCGGTTAACCGTTCTCTTTTTCTTTGATGGATCATATTTATGTTGGTGTTTTCAGCAAATCTGTTACAGTCTGACGTCGTTTCTCTTGTGTTCAAACAGGCAACTGAACAGGATCATTTTGTTGTGATGAAACAGACAGCTGAGCAAACTCTTTCTTCTGGAAGGTCACCCTGCGTTTGTTGACTTCCAAGAGTTGGCATGTCTTTTAATTTGCTAACTATAAGGGCTTCATCTGTCAAAGAAGATGGGTTGAATGGATAAACTCCCGTTTTAGAAAACTCTGAACGGATATTTGTTGATGTCATTGCCTTCTCATATGCCAAACTGAACAACTTTTGCAAGTCAAATCGTGTTGGTGCAACATTGGAGTTTGTCATATGAAAGTTCTACAACTCATTTATAAAGCTTGCTTCAAGGGACGATAAACACTGACACCTAATGGTTGCAGAATATGGCTGTTATGAGAGGGCATGGTGAAGAGGACGATCTTGTTTTCTCTGGCCAAAGCCAACACATCAGGACCTACGTAATTTCCATGTGAGTCCATCAACAAAAGGAAAGGTCTGCTTGGAGGGATGTTCTTCACAAAGTGACGCATCCAATCAAGAAAGAGATCACAATTGATCCACCCATTTGCTGAGAGTCAAATACTCAGTTATCTTTAAGAATCTGGGTAGATAAAGCTTGAGACCAGTTCCTGACTAAAAAATGTCTGAGAGTTCCGAGAATCGAACCCACGTGCGGATCAGAGAACAGAGTGCGAAGATGGTCATTATATATATATATATATATATATATATATATATATATATATCATATCATATGCAAAATTTTCTTCATTTTAATTGGCGGTAATATTCGATTACTTAATATAAATTATCTAATTATTATAAATAAATATTATATAATTAATTAATATACATGACAACTAGTCGTACAGGCTATATGACGTACATTTAACGAGTTTTCATTTTCTGTTCACTTAATTCCGTGATACAGTAAGGCAGCCAAATGTTAAAAATCCTTAAGAAATTGTGCAGACAACTTAAGGTTTGTAGACTAAATTATATAAGTTAACTGACAACTGTGTACACATTCTAAATCTTCAAAGCAATCTCTATAGAAATATATATATTCATACACACGTATAATTATGCACATACCTGTTTTTTAACTTATTTTAGGATACGACACCAGGACAACTCAAACCAAGTTTCTTAGCAATGGCGTACTAAGAAATTACTTCCTGTTAGCAGTGCACTTGTTCCCAGTAGCCCAAACTTCTTGAGATGGTGGCTGATTAGTGCTGCTATCCATTGAACAAACTACCAACAATTTGTCATGTACACATAATTCAGTAATATTCATTATATTCAGTATAACGGAATTACATGAGTCACGGAATTAGATGAGTTTAACCTAATTTCATCAAAATCCTAGCCCTAATAATGAGTGATAGTATATAGAGCAGAGACATAGATATACTACAAATTATGGTTATTATTATTATTTACCTGGTGTTTTCATCTCATTTGCAATTGCCTCCCACATTTTAGAAACCACATTGTGTTGTGACATTGTTTCGAAGTGGGATTGCACAAAACGTATCTTTCCTGTACTAAAAGAACTAATTTATCCCCATCGAGTTGCATTATGAATAATGTGCACTACACAACACAAATGTGAATAATGTGTCTGGAGATAGAGGAAGCGTGCTATCGTGGACGTAGCTACTGATGCATGCATAGTACACTGCAGGGGCGGCTCTACAATAAGAACTGCAGAGCTGCAGAACCGCCATTTAAATGGACCTGAAAAAATTAAAAATGTAAAATGTGCTTTTATGTAATCTAGTTCATTGTTTCATTTATTTTTCCAATTCATTCTTTTAGATTCGAGATTTTACTGTCTGTAGGAGCTTTGAACTGCTCGAGAATTTTAGCTGTAGTGTACTTTTCGGATCTGTGACCGGCAGTTCCTGAAGCTCAGCGTAGGGTAGTCGGCAGCAGAAAACTGGTTTGCTTCACCGTCCCATAAGACTGTATTAGAGCTGCAGCCGAAGCAGCTCTCTCCGAATATACAAAAGAACCGCCAACACCCTCATCCCTTTATGACCTGCGTTAGAACACATAGGCTTCTGGACTACTGTATATCATTACAGTTCCAGTGTGTTATAGTACCGTGGGTGGTGTGATGTGATTAGTCAGTGTGTCTAAGGAAATATTTTATATTAAAAATGAATGAAATGAAAACCTAATCAACCAACCCTTTACGAAATTAAAAGAGAAATTGTATGTTAACGTAAAAAATTAGGACGTCCTACACAAAATTTAAATATTGAAATTTCTGCAAAAAAAATCGAGGAAATCATGTAGCCTACTAGTCATTTTAATACCGAAATGTGTTATGGAAACGATTGGTTTTTTGCTGCGCTCATGAAAACGCTTTCTCCCCCACCCGTGTATCCTGTTTGGAGGAGAAAATACATGGACAAACACCGGAGTGAAGGATTTAGTTAATTTGACTTAAAAAACTAGAAAAGCTCGTGGTGCACATCTCCACTACGTGACTAGTTGTACCAGGTGGGAGAGGTGTAGCGCACGGATTGTTGGAGTAGAATTTTGGGTGCACAGTCAACTTCGAGAAGGGGCTGTAATTACACATGATTTAGATGCAATAAACAGCATGCGTTTGCTAAATACACTATTTTTCATGCAGAACTGCCAACCTTTGTAACCGCGGGCCGCTACTGGTACACTGCAGTCATCAGACAGTCTGCTCGCGACTAAGTTAAAACAGTCGTACAATGTTGTATTCCCGTGTCTCCTCGTGTCTGCTCGCCACGTCTCAGCGCGTCCGATTCTGTGTGCATCCCATCATAAGAAATCAATGGGAGGCTAGTATCATCGGACAAAATGTTGCGTCGCGCCGCGCCGAGCCGCGTTTGATTCTGTGTGCATTCCATCATAAGAAATCAATGGGAGGCTAGTATCATCGGACAAAATGTTGCGTCGCGCCGCGCCGAGCCGCGTTTGATTCTGTGTACATTCCATCATAAGAAATCAATGGGAGGCTAGTATCATCGGACAAAATGTTGCGTCGCGCCGCGCCGAGCCGCGTTTGATTCTGTGTACATTCCATCATAAGAAATCAATGGGAGGCTAGTATCATCGGACAAAATGTTGCGTCGCGCCGAGCCGAGCCGCGTTTGATTCTGTGTGCATCCCATCATAAGAAATCAATGGGAGGCTAGTATCATCGGACAAAATGTTGCGTCGCGCCGCGCCGAGCCGCGTTTGATTCTGTGTACATCCCATCATAAGAAATCAATGGGAGGCTAGTATCATCGGACAAAATGTTGCGTCGCGCCGAGTCGAGCCGCGTTTGATTCTGTGTGCATCCCATCATAAGAAATCAATGGGAGGCTAGTATCATCGGACAAAATGTTGCGTCGCGCCGCGCCGAGCCGCGTTTGATTCTGTGTGCATCCCATCATAAGAAATCAATGGGAGGCTAGTATCATCGGACAAAATGTTGCGTCGCGCCGCGCCGAGCCGCGTTTGATTCTGTGTACATCCCATCATAAGAAATCAATGGGAGGCTAGTATCATCGGACAAAATGTTGCGTCGCGCCGCGCCGAGCCGCGTTTGATTCTGTGTGCATCCCATCATAAGAAATCAATGGGAGGCTAGTATCAACGGACAAAATGTTGCGTCGCGCCGCGCTGAGCCGCGTTTGATTCTGTGTGCATCCCATCATAAGAAATCAATGGGAGGCTAGTATCATAGGACAAAATGTTGCGTCGCGCCGCGCCGAGCCGCGTTTGATTCTGTGTACATCCTATCATAAGAAATCAATGGGAGGCTAGTATCATCGGACAAAATGTTGCGTCGCGCCGCGCCGAGCCGCGTTTGATTCTGTGTGCACCTGACCTTACACTTAATTCTACATAAAGACACGCAATATAGTAAAGGTATACATCTGTGGACGGGTAATCGCACCTACACGTAGTTTTATGTAAGCATATGCAGCATGTAAAGTTATGGACCTGTCGTTATTTCTTTCGTAGGCCTATTATGTGAAGTATAAAGGAAAAACGGATATTATTCTGTAGGACCAAAAATAATCAGATCTTTAGAAAATTCTTCTAGCTACAGTGCATATTTCTATACAGATTGCTGTGCACTTTACTGTGGAATCCCGGCCATTAGTCACTCAGCTGAGTGCGCTCCTTGTATAATGGCAGTTGACTTGAATATAAACGTCAACATATATGCCCAACTTGGAGTCAGGCCACTAAGGGAAATGGCACTGGAGGAGGGGAGTTCGATCCGGTGCTGGGGATTGGACTTTGGCGTAGCTCAATGGTGAGAGCGCTTGGTACGTAGACCAAGAATCCGGGTTCGATTCCCGGCGCCGGAGCGAATTTTTCTCATTAAATATTAATATTAATAAAGGAAAAAGTATCATGTGCCATGAATTTTATTTCGAGACACACATTTTCAATATGTCTAATGAGGGAAAGTTGTCTTTATATCATATTGTCTCTCTCTTTTTTCTGTGTGCTCGGATTTCTTCTAAGTATTCGACGGATTTTGGTTAGTATCTGCAAATCAATATCTACTAGGAGTGATGCACATGAAATACAATAATTTTTACCTAAAATTAGTAGATCTTTATTTTAAAAGTTACAAACAATGGTGATTTACAACACAGAGAGATCTATTTGTAAATTTGTAAAGTTGTTTTAGCACTCATCGATGCAGTAATTTATCGCCGCTTACGTCACTTCCACCTGCACAAGATGAGTCACTTTTGCAACGATGCATCGCGTGATCGTACAGTAGACTAGTTAGTATCTATTATTTTAATCCAGTCATTTCCAGCTGGACAACCTGTGACGTCGGAGCGCGTTTTCCCTCTCGGAGCAGAGCTTCTAGAGCACGTGAGGGAGGGTAATGTTGCGTCTCCGCTATTAAACATCTCCATCCCTTCCACTGCCATTCCCCCTACTTTGCCCTTTTACATATGTTTCCTCTCTCAAGGAGCTCGAGAGCAGAGACGTGTGACGTCACAGAGTCGGTAGTTGGAATGCCTGTTCTAATCCAATGCAATGGTTCGGAACAGTATTAGACTCAAAGTTTTTTTAGCGGAAACTTATTTGCAGAATGAAGTGTTGTAAAACGTGTTGAAAAATACATTCGCAAATTCCCGACTAAAAATGTAGGCCTACTGTTCAATTTAAGTGTCGCAGTTTTTTTTAGGGACAAAAACAATCCTTGGGGATATAATGAAGCTGGTCGCAATCGGCAGTAGGTTGTAGTAGGGTGTCTGTTGTTTCTTGCACGTTACGGAATACAAAAAAAGGGAATAATGTGAAAGGGATTGCGGTGGTTCGGATTTAGTCTGCTGAAAATGAACTCGAACCCTTCCTCCGTCGTCACAGTTGCCCTATTGTTCCATTATTGAACCGTACCTAACCACTTTCAAATTCAAATAGACCCGAACCTTGCATAGCCGAAACTTCGCTTGTCCTTCTCATCATGACTCTGTTTCGACTGAGTGACTTGCAAATCTGTGAAGATTAACCTCCTGCAGAGTGGCGCAACAATGGCGTAAGCAGCAGAACGGTCACATGTTACGCAGACAATAGAGACGTGGGCTATTCAACGGAATTAGAATACGTCATCACCCCGACTTTCCGCGCTGAATACCCATGTTTGAATCCCCTCTCTCTCGAGTCAGAGTTAGAATTTAAGGACAAACAATATTGCGGGAGGTTTTCTCATTATAGTCCCGCTTCCTCAACAAATTCTCTACAGCCTCCATCGCTGTTGCTTGATAAAATAACCGGTCTTGGTCCCCACTATCCTCCACTCGCATCCCTTCATGTTTTAGCCGCTTAAGGATTTTAGCACAGATCCTGCAATTAGTTTTCCTTTATGAAATGAGGCGATGTTTGTAATATCTTGGTTACCGCTCTCATGTTCGAATATTGCGGGACACCGACTCGTGAATAAAATAGTGTTTCTGCAATTTATACCTTTAGTGAAATACGATATGCTATTAAAATGTCCATTATGATGAGAGAGCCGATGCATAGTTCAGAAACGTCTGCGTTTCTACATCTGTTCTTTAAAATCGGTCCCATTAGGGGTACCCTCTAGGAAAATTTGGGCGAGCAAAGAAGTATAACCGATAACCAAAATGTGAAAACTGATTTCGATAACAGAAGGATACAAACACAAAACAATAGATTCGTTCCAACAAGCGGTTCATGTATCAGTTCATGTACGAACCATGGATCAACTTACGCGCATGCGCTGGTTGGGTATCTGCTACGGCAGCGGTGGCGAAAATGTAATTGTGCGCCGAGCCACTGTGTAACCTGCAACCTGCGTAGCACCTATGGAGGGAGGCGGACACCCGAAAAGGAAGTGAAGCAACTGTCTGACTTATTAACGGATTTTCATTTTCCTTACGTCAAGCACTTAAATATAATTTTATACAGGACAAGGCTACATACTAATGTTTAATACGTGTAACGAAGAAAGAAATGAACAATATCACAACCTAAAATTAGCTGTCTTCAGAATGTCTCTGCGACAAAGTTTCAAAATTAGGAATTATGTCACTTACTGCCAGTCGTAGTTGATCACGAAGGTGTTTGTCTGTCAGTCGTGATCTAAATTTGGTTTTTACTATTTTAATTGTTGAAAATAATTTTTCACAAACTTAAGTTGTAGCGAATATGGCTTCAACAGAGCAAGCGAAAGAACGAAGCTTCGGATATTTATTTTTTGGCAAAGATTTGAAAGTTCAACATTTGTCAAGTCCTTACATCTAGCTTTCATTTGACATCATAGGACTATAGTAAATCTGTGAGTTCAAATTGAAGAGCTAACCGCATTATTCATACATCTGCTGAAAAAGGGTGGACGTATAGAGATGATGATGATGATGATGATGATGATGATGATAACACTTAATCTTTTAATGTTTCATGAGTAACATGTAGTATAATGCCGTTTTATGTTGTACAACCGTTTTGCTTGTAATACTTGTTAACAAATCATACATTTAATATTCTCATCATATTGACAGCAAAAAAATGCGTCCTCCCATCCTACTTGGAATTTTCGTACATGGTTTCGAGAGAGACATATGCCACTCGCAGGTCAGAGACAAATACAAATAGAACGGAGTTTGACTCCAGTGAGTGAGATGATGGGAGTTGGCGGAGGTTAGAAGTAAGCGAAATGCACAGCTATCACTGCGAGCCACAATGTCTCGCGAGTCACGTTCTCGCCACGGCTGTGCTACGGGATTGAAACAACTGTATGATGTTGGAACGCTTTTTCGGATTACCGTGTATTAAATCCAGAGATGCTATAACTGTTATTATCTTGGCTTGAGCATGGGCTGTTTAATTATTATCGTTTCGCAGCTAATTCAAATGGCAGAAAATAGAATTTCGATAACTTCCTATAAAAACATAACAAAGAATATGTAAGCTGAGAATTCCGCTAATTCGATGTCGTGTACTGGGGGATTCTTTTATTTAAAAAGAAAAAAGTAGTTTTTCCTTTTAATTATTCATTTATGTATTTCATTTATTATACTTTTAATCACGGTTTTGTGTTGAAAATGTAATTAACTATTTTAATACCCAAATAATTTTCATTCCCTTTCTTTTTGGCGAAAATTTAAATTAAATCTCTAGTTTTATTATTCGTCTGCACCGTCACTTTCCATCTTAACCTCACTGATGTGAACAGTCGATCATGTGTTACTTTAGTATCCAGGAGACGTTGGTGAGCGTATGCGCATGCGTGAGAGACGCACTCACCAGTACATGCCTGAATCCCCGACTACTTCTGATCGTTCCGCATCCGTGTCGAAAGTTTGTTTGAACGCCCGACTGAAGTACATGTTTCCGGTTGGGAACTGGTTCGGATTGTGTTGGAACGCCTTTTCTGTACTGTGCATGCTCACGATGGTTAAGGACGGTTGCTGACTGTTGTTGGAACGAACCTTAAGCTTCGTTCACACTTTTCAAGTAACTTGAATTCAAGTCACTTTTTCGACGAACTTGAAAAGTGTGAACCATGTTCCAAGTTAACTTGAAGTCAAGTAACGGTTTGAATTCAAGTTTCAAGTGAAGTTGAATCCCTTTATACTTTTTACTTGACTTGAAAGGACACTTGAAACAACTTGAAGAGTGTAAACGTCGCTTGATAACTAGAATTCAAGGAGAAAAGCGCGAGAATTTAAATTAACAACTGTTTTAAGAGCGTTAAATTAACAGCTGATTGTTTTTCTGTTCTACTGGGAACGTAAAAATAATAGTGAAATAATGACCAAATATTTGAGTTTCTGAAGTTGTATGAAAATCACGAAGGTTTGTGGATTATAGAAACTCCATTGTAACAGAAATGCAAAGGAAGTTGCCTAGGAAGGAAGAGTTTATTGAAGGATTGAACAGCAGAGATTTTAACGTGGACACAGATGAGATATGAAAGACAATTAAAAACCATTAAACTGTAGATAGAGAAGAGTTGAGGTGAGGATGATAAGAGAGATTAAGAAGAGTGTTGCTTGAAGGGATGACATTTATCGCCATAACTGGCATGGTTCAATGTGGCTGATAGATTTTTTGGGGAACTGTAACAGCTTCAAGATAATCATTTTCAATTATGATAAAACAGACTTGCTTATATTTTCGATAAGAATTAGTAAATCTGCTTGAAGATTTCACTTATTCTATTTGTAATGGTCAATGGTCGTGTATTTCTCTTACTAATCTAATTCCTAACCAATACTGTACAACGCGTCTTCCATTTCTTTAATATATTTATCATTTCCCTGGCACGGAGGTTTGCTACTATAGAAATTCCCAATTGCGCAACTTCCATCGACGCCATTTTATCCTACTTGAAAACAAAATAACTTGAATAAGTCTGAACTGCGACTTGAATTCAGGTTACTTTAAATCACGTGACTTGAATTCAAGTTACTTGAAAAGTGTGAATGAGGTTTTAGTGACTTCAAAGTCACACGTATGCGCGAGGAACAGGGGGTCGTCCGCCATTTTTGGTTCTTGCGCGCTCAAGTCAGTGTAAAGCTTCGCACCTCGCATGTCGCATGTGTCGGTTCAGAAAAACCGAGGCTTTAAGATTGTTCTCCAGACAGCAACGTGCTAAGACGGTGATATCAGTGGCGGCTTGTAGCTGAAAATGAGAATGTGCTACAATATAGAAAATTCACTTTAAAAAAAGTCGTTAAAATTTGGTTTACGTACTCATTAGTGGCGTAGTGTGAAGTCTGTGTTGCGCTCTTTATTGCTGCAGAAGCTGTCTATTACTTTGGAGTTGAACCCCTCCATATCAGAAACCAGCAACCAAAATTTTAAATTCGATTAACATTCCGGTGCATTCAGGTCCTCTGTCGGAGGTTGAAGGAGTAGAATATGAGTACAACTTTTTTTAAATTAAATTTTATAAATGTACTAGTACATATAAGTAAGCTAATAATAAATTTTATAAACAATACGTTTCAGTTTTACAGGAAAGTTTAATAATTAGCATAAGAGTAAAATAGTCGTCCCTATATTCTGATATCAGGACTTATAAAATAGACACAAACTCACAAATAGTACACTACTGCTCCTCAGAAATGTCGTGACGTCCGCGTTGTTTGTAGATTTTAACCCATCTACAAATAGTCACTCACTCGTGATTGGTTGTAGGTTTTATAAAACACCAATGCGAACGAGTCATTTCAACTCGCTACTTGCTTTTGCAGCTCACAGTGTTTATAATGGGAAACCATAGATTTCGTCATACGTCAAGCGAATGTAAGCTCTGTGCGCATGTGCAAGATTCGCTGCATTTCACTGCTGTTCATTGTGATAAGGAAGTCAGCACAAATTACCGACTGGGACTTGCAGACGACGCACAAGCTATAGACAATAGCAGTTCTCGATTCTTCGTGCATTGGGGCGCGTAAAACGAATGAAAGTTAAAAAAATAAATAAGTTTATGCGAGGGACAGAAAATTAACTGTGTACTGCAGCACATAAGGAGCGGCCGCCACTGGGTGATATGGGTCTCAAACAAATCGTCTGAACGACATCTAAACAGAAAATACTAAATAATAAGCATCTAAACGGACTTTGAAAAGTTATGTGACAAGCACGAAAAAATAAGCGACTGAAATCGAAAAGTCAAAATATTTGCAGGTAAAGTCCAAGTAAAAATACATGAAATGTATATCGGATTAAAGATGAGCTCAAAAGCAATCGACTGAGCTCAAAATGACCCAAGACGAACGATGCAGGACTTACAGAGAGAGGAAGAATGCCGAAGCGGCGCAACTCGAAGAGCCCTAACCGAGCACTTCTACCGCGAGTACAGACCAATTATTTAGTCCTGAAAGCTCGGCGACGCGAAAGAGGAGAAGTAATAGGAGTAGTGGGGAGAACTCCGGAGTAGAGATAAGAGCGAGCGGTCAGTAAAAAAATACAGTACAGCTTAACTGTACTGGAAACACATCGCTCTACCGCACTTGTGACATCCGATCGCTCTGAATGCAAGCGACTAACTCGAACACCCCTTGGCATAACTTAATGGACTCGCCTGACCCAGGCGCACATTGTCAGCGACTGTCCAGATCACATATAGATTGCTCATTCCTGTGTTAAAATCGGTTGCACTTTGAAGAGAGCAACCGCCAGGATCGCCACCCGTCCGCCGTAAACGAAGACGAGATGGCAGTACAGTCGTCAATGCAATTCAAATGGGAGTTATGACGTGACTCCTTATGTAACAACTAGATGGCAGCATATTAAACCTGACAAAAGTTGTTACCGTCAAAGCCTATAAGGCCGAGGAATCTGGGATATATGATCTAGGGCGACTGTCAGGACTAAATAACCGTACTGTAGATGAGAACCAATGGATGTGAACACCGAATACAGTTCAATAGACCGTTAAATGTGCCTTATTTCATTTCATCATCCGCAACCCATTACCCACCATGGGCAGTGGTAGGACATATTCACGTAAACCCTAGCGTTTGTGTTCCGGAACACAACCTATTCCGATTTTTTTCACGATGATAATAATAACTTTTGAAGTTGGATTTTGACTCCGAAAATACGAGTAGAAATCCGAGAAGTGCTGTATAGAGATTTCTCATTGATGAACCAAGGTTTCACAATGCAGCTCTGATTTTCTGTTGAACGTTGGGATGTAGGATTCTTTCCTGTCTCAACTTCACAGAATTAAAATAAATCCATGACGCGACAGCCCAGCGGACTGCTAGCCTCACGTCCTCACGTCTCAGCAGAAGTGATCAATCATGAAACCGGTACGGGGGTAACGTGTGACCTCTTTCCAATAAAAGCCCTACTAATAATAATATCACTCATAAAAAATCAGTTCTTCTTATCCGAGATTGTACTCGCGAATCTCGGATTTAATGACAACCATGCTAAATTTCGACTATCCAGGAGGATAGAATAGAGCAATAACGTTAGAGGACGAGTAGTATGAAAAAACATGCTCCAGTGCTGCTCCGTCCACCACAGCTCTTACAGAATCTCTCCGGAATCTAACTCAGATTCCACTCTTTGTGAGAGTTCTTCTGATGCAATACAACTATGCCAGATATGTGCGCGTATTTAAAGATATATTCAAACAAAGGATCCGATGTAATGTTCTCTGAACCTACATTTTAATTATCACCGAGTAAGGTGCAAGAATTACGCGCAAATATAGTAAGATTTCACTCTGTACCGGTTAAAGTTCGTTTCTTGAACTCGCATCCCCTACGTCATACGTGGTTACGTAAGAAGATTCTTTGCTAGAAGGTAAGTGTTAAAATTCATGCACGCGGCTTGACGTTTAAGCCACGATTAACTGTGCTTGTTACGCCCTGCTACATTGTAATCAGACTTGGGCCTTCCTTGGGAAAGCTGTAATTAGCATTCTTTAACTCATACCTTACAGTTCAGTTTCATTATCTGCCCCCTTCTTCTTTGCGAAGTAGAAGTATTCCCATTGAATTTGATGTACAGACTAGAAAAACATATAGTGGAGTTGTCGTGATACAATGTTAACACAGTTCGAATTCGACTGAAACAACGTAGAACGTCAGGGATAAATGACAAGTGAATTTTATTTCGTGTTCCATGTATTGTGGGTCCCTATCACCACGGCATGGCGCGTCCTCAGGTTGCGGATAGAGGAGACGGCTTCCAGATATGGAGGGTAGCTGCGAATATATTGAATAAGCAGTCGTGGACAGACGATAAGGGGTGGTCCTCCAGCTTGGGGGTTGGGCAAGGGCTAACAACCCATCACCATAAAAAAACAGCTTGTTACGAACCCCTACAATAAGCCTAGGTTATTCATAGATTTCAAAAAGGCATATGACTCGGTTAAGAGGGAAGTATTATATGATATTCTTATTGAATTTGGTATTCCCAAGAAACTAGTTCGATTAATTAAAATGTGTCTCAGTGAAACATACAGCAGAATCCGTATAGGTCAGTTTCTATCTGACGCTTTTCCAATTCACTGCGGGCTAAAGCAGGGAGATGCACTATCACCTTTACTTTTTAACTTCGCTTTAGAATATGCCATTAGGAAAGTTCAGGATAACAGGCAGGGTTTGGAATTGAACGGGTTACATCAGCTTCTTGTCTATGCGGATGACATGAATATGTTAGGAGAAAATACACAAACGATTAGGGAAAACACGGAAATTTTACTTGAAGCATAGCGATAGGTTTGGAAGTAAATCCCGAAAAGGCGAAGTATATGATTATGTCTCGTGACCAGAATATTGTACGAAATGGAAATACAAAAATTGGAGATTTATCCTTCGAAGAGGTGGAAAAATTCAAATATCTTGGAGCAACAGTAACAAATATAAATGACACTCGGGAGGAAATTAAACGCAGAATAAATATGGGAAATGCCTGTTATTATTCAGTTAAGAAGATTTTATCATCTAGTCTGCTCTCAAAAAATCTTGAAGTTAGAATTTATAAAACAGTTATATTACCGGTTGCTCTGTATGGTTGTGAAACTTGGACTCTAATTTTGAGAGAGGAACAGAGGGTATTTGAGAATAAGATTCTTAGGAAAATATTTGGGGCGAAGAGGGATGAAATCACAGGAGAATGTAGAAAGTTACACACCGCAGAACTGCACGCATTGTATTCTTCACCTGACATAACTAGGAACATTAAATCCAGAAATGCATAGGCCTATAGAGTGTTAGTTGAGAGGCCGGAGGGAAAAAGATCTTTGGGGAGACCGAGACGTAGATGGGAGGATAATATTAAAATGGATTTGAGGGAGGTGTGATATGATAATAGAGACTGGATTAATCTTGCACAGGATAGGGACCGATGGCGGGCTTATGTGAGGGCGGCAATGAACCTGCGGGTTTTTAAAAGCCATAAGTAAGAGCTACCCAGACAAGAAGCTTAATCTCTACAAAAGTCAACGCTTAATAGGTCTATTATTGAGAATGGTCTAGGCGGTATTCGAACCCACGATCACGCTTCCAAACAAAACTAGACCTCAAATGGCGGATACACTACGATCTATATATTCTTACTTCAAATAAATCTTGATCTTTCGCGAGAACAGAAGCTTAACGGCGACTGCAAGGAACAGATCGACGGTACCCGTCCAGCTTCATATTAAGTCCCTCGGCGAAGAGATTCTTAATACCATTTGAGTTGCTGCAGCCCTCTGGACTGAATTAGCTTCAATTGGCCCTCTGTTTAAAGTATTAAATAGAAGTAAAGAGAGAGGTCTCGCAGGGCAGCCTTTCCTGTTTACCAGACTGATTGTAGCATCAAACAGAGCCTCCCAGCTATCGTTAAGATTCTTTGAATCAACAAGTATTTCTAAATTTTGTATTTCCAAGAAAAGCAGTTTAGTAGTGAGTATAATATAGTCTAGACTTGACATCTGTTGGAGGTCATATGGAGGGCAATTAATTGCGTTGTTTATGTTAGATTTTTGTTTCAGTTATACAAAGTCGCCGGCATGTTGAATGCCAATGGCGGGAAAACAGAAAAAATATACGTCGGCACTGAAAATTAATGTCCCGTGTTAGACAGAGTAACAAAAAATATATAAGCTTATTCTAGCAATCTCTCGTACTGTTAACAGTTAACTTGAGATTAAGCAAATAAACATGCGATAAGTCTGCCATTGTTGTGGTTGAAATGGGAACAGACATAATTAGCGTTTGAAATAGTGACACTTTTTATGGACCCTCAGGGAGATGGAATGTTGAAAGACCAAAGAAAAGATTGGTATAAAAGTTTAATGATGATGATCAATATTTTAATGTAAGAATAAGAAAAATAGTGACGATTAATGTAGTTGTCATTAGATATTGAGGTCCTGTAGGTTGATACTGAGATGACTTTTCAAAGTGACAGAAACAACAAATAAATTAAAGAAAATGTTTTAAATCAGACATCTGTTTGAGACGTGGATAGATTCAACAACGGATAGGCTGCAAATAATAATAATAATAAAAATAGTAATAATAATAATTATTATTTATTTATTTAATCTGACAGGATTAAGGTCATAAGGCCTTCTCTTCCATCCTACCAGATAGCACATATAAATGCAAAAAAGAAATACAAGCACTGATGAAAATAATACAAATTAAGTTAAAGCCCTATAGAGGGTCAACAGAGTCAAAAGAACACTATAGAGCTCTCATCGAACTAATACAAGAAAAAAGAAAGAAAACAGAGATAGCAATGTTGATAGTGATAACTGATAATAATAATAATAATAAT
This sequence comes from Periplaneta americana, assembly GCF_040183065.1. Classification (NCBI taxonomy): domain Eukaryota; kingdom Metazoa; phylum Arthropoda; class Insecta; order Blattodea; family Blattidae; genus Periplaneta; species Periplaneta americana. The sequence continues at coordinate 174,561,181 of NC_091118.1, read as the reverse complement.
AATAATAATAATAATAATAATAATAATAATAAATAGATTACATATTAATTGTCAATTTTACAACAGCATAGTTACAATATTTACTATATGTCACGGGTTAAGGCGAAGTTGCGCAACCTGACAGGTGTTTAACAAGCAATTCCATGAACTACAATGTGATTTTTTAAATTTAAATTTAAATTTTGATATTGTCCGACAGTCTCTGACATGATCAGGGAGAGAATTCCAGAGGCGTGGAATAGATATGCTGAAAGATGATGAGTAGAAGGATGTTCTGTGCAGAGGAATAGAGAGAAGGTACATGTTCCGGGTTCGAGGTAGTGAAAGGTAAACAAAACGAGATGCTAGGTAAGAGGGTGTGGAGGTGTGGATGATTTTAAATAGTAATAAGAGAGAGTTGAAGAATCTTCTTTCTTTAAGTGGACTCCAAGACAACATTTCTAGTGACGGTGTTACATGATCGAATTTTTTAATGTTACAAACGAAACGAACGCAGATATTGTGAACACGCTGTAGTCTATGGGCAAGATCAGTATTTAGATTCGTGAATAGAGAATCGCAATAATCGAAGTGGGGCATCACTAAAGTTTGGATTAGGTTCTTTTTAAGGCTGAGAGGTAAAACGTTGGTTAAGTGTCTGAGGGAATGAATTATGGAAAAAGTTTTTTTTACATATGTAGGTCACTTGACTTCGAAAATTTAAATTTGAATCTAAATATACTCCTAAATTTTTTACTGTCTTACTATATGTAATTGTCCTCCTTTACACAATTAGTAGTAGTATTTTATTTAACGACGCTTTCAACTGCAAAAGTTATTCAGTATCGAAATAGCCGACAAAAAAAAGTCTGTAGCCCTCTATCAAGGACAATATTTTCTTACGAACCACAAATCTACGACATAGGACTCTTTCCTCCTTGAGGAAACCATGCTAAAGATTGTACCACCCTTTAAAACCCATCGCTCTCTACCAGGTTTGAACGCACGAACTTTGGATCCCAAGTTCAGAATAACAGGCCACCAAGGATCTCTATACTGCGTTCCATAATGTCTGACAGGCGACGTAAACATTGCCGACAGAGGAAAGGAGAAGGATAGTTGCTATTCAACCAAAGGTGGATGTCACATCCCACATTCATCTTGAAGTTGGGCAGTCTGAAGCGTTCTACCTCTGCCTAAACTTCAAAATAAGCCTGGAATGTTACCTGCCATTGGTTGAATAGCAATTAATTATCCTTCTCTCACTCTGCCAGCAGTGTTTACGCTGTCTGTCAGATATTATGAAATGATGTATAGGAGTAATGCGCTGAAATTATAGATCACTTTGCCACCTTTAGTATTGTTCGTGGTGCATATGAGAAATGGTTCTACATTATATCAGTATGATTGTTGATGGTGATGATGAACTGGGTGACATATTGTACGTGCCGGTACTGCGCAGATTTTTTTATTTGTTTATTTATTTTAGGAATATACTTTCGGCTGAAGTGAGTCGTCGTACATCTTTTTATGATGCTTCACGTTATTCTCACGTTCCTGGTTTTGATGTTGAATATGGTAATTTTAATTTTTTTGGCTGAATATGCTAGTATTTTATTTATGAGTATATTATTTTGTATTATTTTTTAGGTAGAGATATTGATTCTATATTTTTTTTATTTTGAACTTTTATTGCTTTTATATTTTTTTTGGGGTTCATGGTACTATACCACGTTTTCGTTATGATAAATTAATGTATTTGGCTTGAAAAGGATTTTTATCTTTATCATTAATTAATTAATTATTTCTTTGGGTATTAGGATTTATATACTTTTATTCTTGATTTAAGTGTATTAATTTATCTAAAGGGTCCCGCGCCGTGGCGTCGCGGTCTAAAGCATCCTGCCTAGGACTCACGTTACGGAATGCGCGCTGGTTCGAGTCCTCATGGGGGAAGAAATTTTCTCATGAAATTTCGGCCAGTGTTTGGGACCGGTGCCCACCCAGCAACGTGATGAACTTGGGGAGCTACGATAGGTAGCGAAATCCGGTTGCGAATGCCAGCTATAACGGCTGGGGGGATCATCGTGCTAACCACACGATACCTCCATTCTGGTTGGATGATCGTCCACCTCTGCTTCGGCATGTGGGCGTGAGGCCAGCAGCCGGCTGGTCGGTCTAGGCCCTTCACGAGTTGTAGCGCTACGGATTATTAATTTAACTAAAGTTAATAGGAGACTTGAACTTCTTTCTTATGTTTTCAAAACATATGCTATTCTTTAAAGCGTTGTAACTTTATTTATTTAAATTGTCTCAAATTTTTATGTGTTTCTGAGCTCGTGTGGGGTTGAAAATGTACTTCAGTCTCATAAGGAAAGTTATAATAATTACACAATAACTGTACCAATGCTACATTGTGTTCAGAACGCTTAAGTAAGGCAATAAAATCAAATATCATTAACAAATACAAAATTGCCTCTTGTTTAAAATGCTGTATGTTCCAGTTCATTTCTTTGTAAAAATGTTAGATCACGGCAGGAATCCCGCTGCACGTTCATCTTTTATTTCCTCGTTAGATTGTGTTTTAGTTCCACATAAAGATAAATGAATATCGACAACTTTCACGAATCTCATTTGTGTATAGGCTATAGAGGTCCGGTAACCTAGGTGACCATTAAATCAAGTCTCGCATTTTATTACGTTGTATAAATCACAATTACTTTCAAGTGTAACTGTGAAATTCTTGGTTCCTTGGCTGGCCATTCTGGACAATTAAGATAACAATCAACTAAAAAGAAAATCAGACCTCATTAGTGTATTACATCAATGTGATCAGTCCTTTGGCGGTGTCTTTTATGCTCACGGCTGAGGAGAGGTTTACCTCATATTCATTATAATAAAGAACATACCAAAATCACCACACTTTCTAAAATCCTACCAGACGTCATTCACTTTCGTAATGTGTTTCTGTTTGTACTTTCTTTTTTGTTCTCATGCCATAACATTTCTGTTTAACAATTATTAAGTATTAAGTCTTGTTCTACATTAAGAGGATCCAGACGTCTGTTTCTATGACCAACAACAAATCAATTAAACTACACATACCTCTTCAGTAGATTAAAATACCATACGTTTCTTTAATTTTCGTTAATTGTTATAGACAAGATTCACGACGGGAGAGATCAATATTATATTATTATAATATAGTATTTATATAATGTACGGTCCAAGTGTCTGGCATGCCAACTAATAACGAAAGGTACATACTGCAAATACTCAAATTACATAAATGTTCGCTAGCGCGTCTGGCTGCGAAACCAGGTGACCCGGGTTCGATTCCCGGTGGGGACAAGTTACCTGGTTGAGGATTTTTCCGGGGTTTTCCCTTGACCCAATATGAGCAAATACTGGGTAACTTTCGGTGTTGGACCCCGAACTCATTTCACCGGCATTATCACCTTCATCTCATTCAGACGCTAAATAACCTTAGATGATAAAGCGTCGTAAAAGTAACCTACAAAAATGTTCTGTAGGCCTATATGTTATGGTCTAGAATGCCAATATCTGTTTGCTGAAAAGTCCAAACAACGGGACATGATCTATAAACAGAAACTCTAGGCTTACTTACTTACTGGCTTTTAAGGAACCCGGAAGTTCATTGCCGCCCTCACATAAGCCCGCCATTGTTCCCTATCCTGAGCAAGATTAATCCAGTCTCTATCATCATATCCCCCCCTCCCTCAAATCCATTTTAATATTATCTTCCCATCTACTTCTCGGCCTCCCCAAAGGTCTTTTTCCCTCCGGTCTCCCAACTAACACTCTATATGCATTTCTGGATTCGCCCATACGTGCTACATACCCTGCCCATCTCAAACGTCTGGATTTAATGTTCCTAATTATGTCACGTGAAGAATACAACGCGTGCAGTTCTGTTTTGTGTAACTTTCTCCATTCTCCTGTAACTTCATCCCTCTTAGCCCCAAATATTTTCCTAAGCACCTTATTCTCAAACACACTTAACCTATGTTCCTCTCTCAATGTGAGAGTCCAAATTCACAACCATAAGGAACAACCGGTAATATAACTGTTTTATAAATTCTAACTTTCAGATTTTTTGACAGGAGACTAGATGATAAAAGCTTCTAAACCGAATAACAAAGGCATTTCCCATATTTATTCTGTGTTTAATTTCCTCCCGAGTATCATTTATATTTGTTACTGTTGCTCCCAGGTATTTGAATTTTTCCACCTCTTCAAAAGATAAATTTTCAATTTTTATATTTCTATTTCGTACAATATTCTCGTCACGAGACATAATCATATACTTTGTCTTTTCGGGATTTACTCCCAAACCTATCTCTTTACTTGCTTCAAGTAAAATTCTCGTGTTTTCCCTAATTGTTTGTGGATTTTCTCCTAATATATTCACGTCATCCGCATGAAACTGTAGGCCAGCGGTTCCCAAAGTGTGCTCCGCGGAGCCCTTGGGGCTCCGCGAATGATTCTCAGGGGCTCCGTCCGCGACAGTTATGAAGATCACAAAAATTTCTGCTTCCATCTAGTGTCTAGCGGTAAAAATACTTTCTCAGAAAGTAGTTTCCGTTCTTCTTGATACATAGAAACAGCAATAATAAATCTACTCGTCACTGAAACTATCTCGATCTTTTTTGCTTCCCAAGTAATCGATAATTCTCTATGTTTTATATACCTGGCAGGCAGCGTTTGTTATTCGTGTTACGTGGAACCTACAATCTATTGACTGTTACGTTGCCTAAAAAAATATATATACCTGCATATTAATTTGATTTCACAAGTGTTAGCTAAACTTTCGTTGAAATGGAACTGTGGCTTAAGACGGGCTCCCCCAAGACCTGAGAGTCATCAGCTATCAACCAATGCTCAATCAAAGGAAGATAACAACAGTTGTAACCTTACTTTCAAAGAAGATAGTGCGAATTTCTCGGAATTGAGTTCAGAATATGCTGAACAAGATCCTGCCTCAGAGTGTACGATGCCTAGTGTAGTGGTATTGAAAGGAAGTTTAATATTGTGATTCAAATTTGAACATGGATTTCACTGACTTTCACAGTGTGTGATATATAACAAAGTTTTGCCCAATAGTTCTATGTTCCCTGCCAAGCTTAGACGGCATTTCGAAACTCATCCTGAATTCACACTACTGCAAACTACTGCAGACTACTGCAAAAGAAAGTGACGAACTCCATGCATTTCAGACAACATTTTTATCTCATGTAAAGACAAATAACGAGAAAGCACTGGACGCGTCGTATTTGGTTCGTCATGTTCTGGCTCTTGCTGGTAAACCTCACACTCTTGCTGAAACTGTTATGAAACCTCTATTAGTGAAGGTAGTGAAGTGCATGATGGACGAAAAACTGCAAACTTGCCCTTAACAAATAACACTGCGCATAATCGATCCAGAATCTATCAAGAGATGAAAAAAATATCATTTCCCGTATTAGTCAAACGAAATTTTCGCTACAACTTGAATCCATGGACGTTGTCGGATTAGCTGTGTTAATGATGTTTGTGCGGTAAGAATTTTCAGGTTCTTTCATAAAGATATTTTGTTCTGCAAGCCATTGCCATCCTCTATAAGTGGTACTGAATTTTTTTTCTTAATTGAAAACTCGATAGGCCTACCGTGGGACAATTGCATTGACATGTGCACATATGGCGCAAAGGCCATGGTAAGTCCTGTTGCTGGCACTGTTACAAGGATAAAGAAAGTAAAAAAAAAAACTGCACAAGTAGTCATTATGTACTACACCAACACGACTTCGCAACGAAAAAATGCCAGAGATAATAAAGCAGGTACTAGACAATGCCGTCAAAATTATCAACTTTGTTAAGGCACGAACTTTGCAGTGTAGGCTACTCAAAATCCTGTGTGAAAATATGGAAAGTATACACAAGTCATTGTTATTAGTATTACACACTGAAGTGCGATGATTGTCGCGCGGTAAAGTCTTGCCCCGTTTACATGAACTTCGAACGGAAGTTTCTTCACTTTTGAATGATCAAAACAGTTTCCTAGAAGATTATTTTAATGATCAGGAATGGTTGTGCAAATTATGTTACTTGGCAGACATTTTTTCAAAAGTGAACGAATTTAGCTCATCCATACAAGGTAAACGGAAGACTATATCCGATGCTAATAACAAAATTGCCGTGTTGAAGAAAAAGATAGGATTTTACATGGAAAGCGTCGAGAAGAAGGACTAGACATGTTTGTCATTGACTTCAAACTTTATAGAAGAAAATAACATAACAATGAATGATTCATTCATAGCAATAATGAAAGAACACCTTGACAATTTGCTTCAAAATATGAAGTCATACTTTCAAAGGCCCACCGGCGTGGCTCAGTCGGTTAAGGCGCTTGCCTGCCGGTCTGAATTTGCGCTCGGGCGCGGGTTCGATCCCCGCTTGGACTGATTACCTGGTTGGGTTTTTTCCGAGGTATTCCCCAACCGTAAGGTGAATGTCAGGTAATCTATTGCGAATCCTCGGCCTCATATCGCCAAATATCATCTCGCTATCACCAATCTCATCGACGCTAAATAACCTCGTAGTTGATACAGCGTCGTTAAATAACCAACTAAAAAAACTTTCAAAGGGACACTCATGAATCGATTCTAAAGAAATATGAGTGGACTGTAGATCCATTTCCAGTGAAGTCAAAACCAGCAGCCCTCACTGCGGCAGAATATGAAGTCTTTATATATTGTACATGGTTTCGGAAAGCCACTGTCAGGCAAACCACTTCTCGAATTTTGGGCTACGTTAGGGGAGCATCTTTTGATGTTAAGTTCAGAAGCAAAATTTCTCTTACTGCCTTTTGGTATTATGTTTGGTACTACGTACCTTTGTGAAACGGCCTTTTCGAGGTACACGGCTACAAAAACAAAATATCGAGCTTGTTTGGACGCAGAAGACGATATTATTATGTCTTCAACTGACTTCTATGACACCGGACATTGACAAAGTGCCGCAAGAAGTAGGCATATTCTTCACATTAACTTCGGATGTAAATGTAACTTTGTAACATGTTTTTAAATATCTGAAATACTTGTTATATAATTTTATAGATTTAAATAATATTATCTTCAGTACTTTTTTACTATTGTTTCCTTTATTAATGTAGCCTTATATAACTAATTATTCGTACTTCCGTATATGTATCGTGTATAATATGCTTAATCTAGTTTCGTCTAGGAGCCTGGAGGGCACTTAAAATCGTCATCGAAGAGGGGGCGAGAATATGTCCTCTTTGCGGTAAAGGCGAGACATCACACCATATTTTATCGGAGTGTGAAGCCACAGAAGCTCTGAGGAAACGATTCCTGCCAGAGTTTTTCATTACATCTAGCAGGGAGTATTTGGCAACATACGATATATTAAATAATGCTAAATTCTGTGACTGTATGGGAAAATTTATGGCAAAAGTTCGACAGTTGAGGATGGAACTGGCCGAGGGGGAGGGAGCCGAGGAAAGAAGGGAAAGAGTTATTTATTAGTGTTGTAATGAGTAGTATTAACACTGAGCGAATGAGGTAATTAGGGGATAATATTCTTTTTGTATTTATTATGTCTTTTTTTTTCTATTTGTATTTTATTGCGTGTGTATGGTTTTTTATATATTACCTTTATATTTATTATTTGGATTACTTGGTGCAGTTTCAATAAGGAATTGAATTGTTTATGTATGTATGTATGTCTCGTGACCAGAATATTGTACGAAATGGAAATATAAAAATTGGAGATTTATCCTTCGAAGAGGTGGAAAAATTCAAATATCTTGGAGCAACAGTAACAAATATAAATGACACTCGGGAGGAAATTAGACGCAGAATAAATATGGGAAATGCGTGTTATTATTCGGTTGAGAAGATTTTGTCATTTAGTCTGGTATCAAAAAATCTGAAAGTTAGAATTTATAAAACAGTTATATTACCGGTTGTTCTATATGGCTGTGAAACTTGGACTCTCACTCTGAGAGAGGAACATAGGTTAAGGGTGTTTGAGAATAAGGTGCTTAGGAAAATATTTGGGGCTAAGCGGGATGAAGTTACAGGAGAATGGAGAAAGTTACACAACACAGAACTGCACGCATTGTATTCTTCACGTGACATAATTAGGAACATTAAATCCAGACGTTTGAGATGGGCAGGGCATGTAGCACGTATGGGCGAATCCACAAATGCATATAGAGTGTTAGTTGGGAGACCGGAGGGAAAAAGACCTTTAGGGAGGCCGAGACGTAGATGGGAGGATAATATTAAAATGGATTTGAGGGAGGTGGGGTATGATGATAGAGACTGGATTAATCTTGCACAGGATAGGGACCGCTGGCGGGCTTATGTGAGGGCGGCAATGAACCTTCGGGTTCCTTAAAAACCATTTGTAAGTAAGTAAGTAAGTAAGTAAGTATGTATGTATGTATGTATGTATGTATGTATGTATGTATGTATGTATGTATGTATGTATGTATGTATGTATGTATGTATGTATGTATGCAAGCATGCATGCATGTATGCATGTATGTATGTATATGTGTTTCATTGTGTTTTTTTTCACATCTAACATTTATTTTATTTTTACTATTTTTTGTGAAATTTGGTATGAAGTTAGATTAGTCGTAATTCTGATAATTAATGATAACGGCAGTAATAATAACTGTTGTTTTACTATTTTATTATTAGTAGTATTATTTTTGTTTTGAAGTTTCAAACTGTGCAAAGTTATAGCACGAATGGCCGTACGGACTCGTGCGAAGGATCTTGTGTACATGAGTTTGTAATATGCTTCATAGAACGTAGTCAGATAAAAAATAATAACTTAATATTTCTTGGGGCTCCAGAAGAAAATTTTGCTTCAAAAAGGGCTCCGTGACTGAAAAAGTTTGGGAACCGCTGCTGTAGGCTATAGGCCGAAATTTATATTAATGAAATGTAAGTGCATGAAGTGTATTTATACTATAGGGTGATAGAGATACTATTTGAAACAAAAAATATGTAGTGTATTTTTATTTGTCTAATATTTTTCTCAAAATTACATTCTTTAAAATATCTACATTTTTTTGAGCTAGAGGGCATGTCCGTAAATTTTTTATGACAACTATCGCTTGTTCTCTTCATAGTGATTCTAGCTGTGTCGTACGTCGGACAGACTCGACTCTCTCGCGATGAATGCATAATGAAAAATATCTTACATGTTAGCTGATTTCGGCAAATTATTTTCTTTACTTGATTAGTAGTTCCTGCGGTGGCAAGTGTCACGCAGGTGGTCAAGTTTAGAGTCCGGTCAGACCTAATATTTTCCTGTGAAAAATTCATAGTGATACTTTTAACTAGACAGTGTATGCGGGATTACTTAAGAAAAAGTGAAGTTGTTTCGTATCAGGGTATATGGCACGTGCCGTGTCGTCCGTCTTTTGTGTACCTGGCGAGTACAACAGCGTACAGAACGAAGGGACCCCGGTCCGTTCATAGTAACATTGCAACGCAATGTGTGCAGTTGTGTTATCCTGCAGGATAGAAGAAGACGATTCAGCTTCGACAACTCACGAGACTATATCGTCGTTTACTGCAACGCTGGTAATTCCATCAATGATGACGAGGTAGGTGCTACAGTACGTCATTTTTCTTTTCATTCTGACTGTACGGAGATACAGTATCATGTTGACGTTTAAAACCTGTTCAGCCAATGGTCTGAATGAAAAAATTGTAACATATAGTAAATGTGCACCTACATTCAACGATAAGTCATTCTGCATCCACTGTCTACTTATAATGAACAAGGTCGCAGCTGAAGGTTTCTCCCGTTTCCCAGTAGTAAGCAGCAACATCATTCTGTCTGATCTCCATTCCACAGTAGACCTATTTCCCCATTTCCGCCTGGCGACGCACGGAGAGGTCTGGTCTACGGACAAGAGAAGTTGCATATTGTAGCCTATACATTAGCGTCGTGCATTACAGGCGCTATGTTCGGTTCTAGTTTCTCGAATATGGCGAAGTTCAATATTCGCCAATGTTCGCCATGCAGAAGGAGGCCTGTTGTGTTTGTTCCACCTTGTTATAAAAATATTCTCTGTCTTCCACTCCCAACCCTTCATATTGTAACCGCTTAAGGATTTTATCACAGATCTTGCTCTTAGTTATTCACATGAAATGAGACGATATTTGTAATGTCTTGATTGCCGCTGTCATGTTCGAACGTTGCAGGATACTAGTATACATGCGTATGAACATTATTAGTGACAGGCAAAATATTAAGTTTTTTTTAGTTGGTTATTTAACGACGCTGTATCAAGTACTAGGTAATTTTAACGTCAATGAGATTGGTGATAGCGAGATGGTATTTGGCGAGATGAGGTCGAGGATTCGCCATAGATTATCTGGTATTCACCTTACGGTTGGGGAAAACCTAGGAAAAACCCAACCACGTAATCAGCCCAAGCGGGGATCGAACCCGCGCCCGAGCGCAAGAAACCAATCCTGCTAGCGATATGGGATCAAGGATTTTCACGATTCACGGTATGTAGAATGCAATAATTAACGATAAAAATTTCCATATTTCGTAATGGGCCTACTCGTATTTCGGAAATTTTTAATATTTTATAAAAATCTCCGTTTTTTTTTTCTATATTTTATACGATTTTTTCCTCTACCGTTAACATTTCTATAACTAGCATTGAACCGGCTTTCCAGACACTATAAGGAGAGAATAGAGATGCTTTCCATGAAATGCATTAAAAACCCAAGCCACCCATTCCACCAACTTTCTGAAATTCCCAAGGCAAGTGAAATCTCAAAATTCCCCTTTACAATCATTGAGCTCGTAAAGTCTATGAATTCCACAAACCAAAGCAAAATAAATGGTTCCTAATCCACTTATTCTCATTCTTCCGAATTCAACTGAAGTTTTTTCAATGTTGTCGTATTTGCTTGTATACATGTTAAGTAATGTTTTAAACGGGTTTTAGTCAATTTTGCCGTTGACTTAATTTCTCCTCCTTTTGGAACTTAATGGGTTTTTCATCGTACATAGCAGTATTAATTGGTAGAAGGTGCAATATTTCGCCATAAAGTGTATAAAAGTTATTTGTCTTGCATTGCAACCGGTGTTGAGTCTTACCAATGTAAGAACTTTTTTTGCTCTTCATTGTGAAAAACTGGGTTACATAATTCATTCATTCAGGTAAGGATTTGATGATGTTGAAAACTGTTTAAATATAGATCAGACTATTAACCTCTAAAGCTTATTCAGTAGTCTAAATAATGATGTGAACTTCCTCCAGATCCTTTAGGAACGGAGCTATTTAGCATGGAAATATGTACTTATTTTGCCAAAATTTTCTTCGCAATGTGCCGATCTCCGATCATTATATTTCAGTGTTTAGATTCTTTGACTAAGAATATTCATATCAGGGATATGAATATCAAAATTATAATTTTGGTTCAATCGTCTTGCAAAAGCTTGTTGGCTTCCGGAGTATTGTAACAATTTCGTGTGATGTAAAATAGCTCTTAAATACCTTCTGTTGTTATTATTGTTATCATAATCTCGTTAACATGCTGCAAAATTCGCTGTTGATTTTGTAAGTATATTCTATTAAAGAATTGTTTAACATTACGTTGGTTGCCTATATCATAATGAGCCCTTCATTTCCCCTCTGTTTGGATAAATCGCCAAATATTGACATGCTGTTGTTACTAGACACTCAGATCCATTCAGCAATGTGACCTTCATGTTTTATATATTTCGTACTACCGGTCCACAATGTTATGGGAAAACTTTGTTTATACTATTTTAATTAGAACATTAAGTTTCATATCCATTATTTACGGCGTTCTAGCACCTGAACGATTATCTACTGTCTATGAAATTGGAATGGAATTGGACTTTACGGGAGGGGGGCACTATGACCCAGCACTACGACCCGTTACGATCTATTGCGCTAACCTCAAGCTAGGCGTATTCTCAAACCCACACCGGCTGACTTCACTAACGTTCGCTGCGTACCCAGGTTTCGAACATGCAGCCACCCTCGTCCCTAGGCCAGCCCCTTTCGTGCGTCGCCAACCGGCAAGTCTATGAAATTGGTGAAAGTTGGTGTTTTGACGAGATGAATCCGAGGATTCGTCATAGGAATGCCAATCATTCGCCTTACAATTGAGAAAAACCTCGAAAAAAAATCCAACCAAATAATCAACCCAAGCGGAAATCGAATCCTCGCCCAAACCCAGGCTCGGATCACGGGTTCCTTTCACTGAACTCCTACACCACGCCCTTCGCCCGTGGTACTGTTCAGTTCTTAGAACTTCATGGTGATGAAATTTGTAACGATATGCGCGTGTGCTTGTTATTTTAACTGTAATCTGACAGAATGCGAAATTTCAGCTTGCAATATTTCCACTCTTAACGCTCTTGTATCAATCTCTGGCGCATACGTGGTAAAGGTATCCTACAAGCAAAACTCACCTCGAACTTCTCGCGTCGCGCATGCTATACCTCTCTTACCCCCCCCCCCTGCAGTAGGCGTGAGAGCATGCTGAGAACGGGAGCATACGTCATCTGCGCGAGACAGTCACAACCGCTGGTTTCTGCGCACTGAGTTTTTCTTGTTGGATGCCTATAGTTACTCGAAAGTCGCCGTCGGGCACATCTCTAACACACTCGGGCAATCTTCTTCAGGCGTAGTCTTAGGAGGCAGGTTAAGATACCTCCGTTCATCGGATGAGCGTTATCAGGAACTATACTAAGGTAATCTTTGGTACGCTGGATTAGTGCGGATTCGATTCTGATCAAATGAGCAGCTTTATTTACTCCAGTTATTTAATTCTAAATTGTAGGAAGCTTAATCTTACAGATGTCTGTCCATTAAACTGTTATCCTTTTAGGACTATATAATTGCAAATAATATGGAAACCTTGCATTAACTTGGTATGAAATTCTACAGGTTATTTAATAAGGAATCTTGTTACTGCCTTACATGCATCGCCATTGATTTTTATAACACTGAATCGTTCCTTGAAATTGTATTATTACAGAAAGTGACTCAGCTGATTGTGAGTGATTATTTAACCTTACGTTGTTGTGGCCTAGTTTGTAAACTTTATCTAATATATTCATATATCACTTTCTTTCTTATTCATTGGATATTATCTTAGGAACCTTTGCTCCCTATTGGATGTTATTCTTGTACAAGTCTTTCTTTAATTAGATATAACATCTGATCCGCGGCAAGCTAAAAATTTTCTCTGCATTTTACTATTTCATAGTGGACTAGATATCTTTTTTTTAGTTGATTATCTAACGGCACTGTATCAACTACTAGGTTATTTAACGTCTATGCGATTGGTGCTAGTGAGATGGTATTTGACGAGACGAAGCCGGGATTCGCCGTAGATTACCTGACATTCGCGTTACGGTTTGTATTGCATTAAAATATTCAATAATATTGATTTCATCATTTTAATGCTGAGGAAAATTTTATTTTTAATGAAAGAACATTTTAATGAAGACTTTAATTGTATCTTCAGCGAAGGAGTCCTTCTAAATGGTGCAGCTGGCATTAGAGGCTACTCTCCCCCAGAGTAATAGGAGCAAATACCTCAACGACACTACAATGTGGCGGAAGAGGCAGCCCTTCTTGTGGGGATAGTACAGAGGAGAATATTCTCGTAGATACTGAAGAGGTAGCTCCTCCACCGAGATACCCAGCGTAGGATTGGTAATCCTACTTGGGGAAATTTCAGTGAATTATTCAAATTTTCCAACATCTAGACAAATAAACTGTATGGTATCAGCAATTAGCAGGGACAATTAAACAAAGTCTAATGAAGAAGGTACGGAAAAATACGATTTAAAATTCTATAAAACCATGGCACTCCCCACATTATTATACGACTTCGAAATATAGACATTGACAACCCAACAAAAGAAACGAATTGAGACGGCAGAAATGAGATTCCTGAGACTTGTTGCGAGATACACCATTTACGACCGGGAACTAATACAGTAGAACCCCGTTTATCCGAAACAAGAGGGCGGAGTCATTTCTGATAATCGATGAAAAATATTTCGATATTTGGATTTACATTTAACCCAGAGACGGTCGATACTCCTACTCCATAATTGGAAGCAACATTCCACATGTCCCTCGGATTCTAACTTACCCTTTATGGATACAACAATACGTTTTCTTTTACTCGACATCGCACTCGCGTAACTAAAAAAATAAGACTTACCGATAACGCGATAACTACAACACAACTAAAATAATAAGAAATTGGAAACTTACCTCGAATGCATGCACCAAAATCCTGTAATTCTCTGGTAGGTGGAAGGAGGGGGGGTGAAAAGAACGTCTCACTTAACGGGTCGAGCCACCGGCGTGGCTCAGTCGGTTAAAGCGCTTGCCTGCCGGTCTGAAGTTGCGATCGGGTGCGGGTTCGATCCCCGCTTGGGCTGATTACCTGGCTGGGTTTCTTTCCGAGGTTTTTCCCAACCGCAAGGTGAATGCCAGGTAATCTATGGAGAATCCTCGGCCTCAGCTCGCTATCACCAATCTTATCGACGCTAAATAACCTAGTAGTTGATACAGCGTTGTTAAATAATTAACTAAAAAAACAAGTGTTTGGGGGATGGAGGTGGAAAGCAGATGTGGCGTTGCTGTGAGGATATTGACACATAAATCTGTAGCCATGCTATAGGGGATGAACAAAATATTGCAGGGATAAACAACATATTGGCTTTTTTGCGACTTTGTTTCGGATAAGCCGGATTTCGGTTAACAATGTTCGGTTAAGAGGGGTTTTACTGTAGTGAAATAAGAGAAGAATTAAATACGGAAAACAGTGTAAGAAAAATAAATTCATACGAAGAAAACTCGCTAAACCATATAGAGAGAATGAACCCTAATAGAATTTCATACAGGATATACAATTATAGACAATAATATAAATATACAATTAAAGATCAATTGGACGACCTATGAAACGCTGGAAAGATCAATTTATTCCCTAAATCTTGAAGACGAAACAGGTCAAATGATTGGCCTAAGCCGTGATGATGATGATGACGACGACGACGATGATGATGATGATGATAAAAACTGTAATCTAACTACAGCCAAAGGATACGTAATGTACTTTATTTCAGTTTAGTAAATGCTATTGTCAATTCGTACAGAGACCAGAGCAACTGTGGGTCCATAAATATTCGAAATAATTCGATTTCGAACAAATCGTGTGAGGTATGTAATTAACCAAGCGAATGTGAAGTTTTCTTTGACTATATCAGTTTCCCTGTCATTTTCCTTGCACTATTTCCACTGAATCATTATTGACTCTCTTCGAGAAATAATTTACGTGAGAATAGAAAGAAAGAGTTAGAAACAAGGACAACATAAATAAATATTTAACGACAGACAGATGAGATTCAGTGTAATGCAAGAATCGAGAAAAAGTGACGTTGTTCTCTCCACAGGAATCCGAAGATGAATATTTGCAATACTGCATAGAAAGTGAAATATTGCTCCGCTTTTATTAATTCTAACGTCAAGAAATAAAACTCCTGAAAACGTCTACGATTGAAAAATGTGTTTCAACTTCCTTTTCTTACAATCTGTAGATATGTTTCACCTAAACGACAAAAGAAAGCAAGGTTAATTCATTACGACGTAACATATAGTGCTGTTACTAGGATATAAAGGCTGTACTGTAGCCTACTAATCCAGACAAATAGTTCAAGTAGCAATAAATATTCGACTAGCACTTCAGAAGCATATCT